>NC_139344.1:68628971-68733971 GCF_055883805.1 Amblyomma maculatum | reverse complement strand
TGTTTGTTTTTAATACAAAACTACGCGAGTTGCGTGAACCCTTGGAAGCGTCACACCGCCGAGAAAAATCACCAACTGTCAAATCTTGTCAAACTGTCAAAAAATCAAATGCTTGTTCACAAGGCCCACACAGGCACAGCCTTCACACCCTACGTACTCGCGCGCCCCCGCAAACACCGACGACCGTCGTCCAAAGAAATCGTGCGTTTACCTCTCATACAAACCACCAACTTGCTTGCTTGCAACGCATCAGCCTCACCAACTATTACACACTTGTTGCTATAAGAGTGTTGTTAGTTTGTGGACCTCCTACGGGAGCACTGGAAGTTCCCAGCTTCAAGGAGTGCATTCGTCTCTCGTCGGAGTACGACCGCGTCCCAAGGACGCTGTACGCCTTCGCTGCCGAATCAGGCATCCTTTTCACGGTGTAAAGTGCTGGGCTACACTCCTCCTTGGCTGGCATTAATTAAACCTCCAACACCTTCAGCCCCCTACATGAACCTTTAGGCCAACGAGCTGACTTTTCAATAAATTGTTATCATCCCTGCTACCACCACTTATGTTAACTTTTCTTGCTTTCAATATGTGCCTTTTTACTTTGCGTGTTACCCCTATAGGCAATGGTCGCTTTTGAAACTGCTCATAACTCTAATAGCCTGTTATTCGTCGCACAGTTTTGCCATGTTGAACATATTTATTACCTGCGGTTCCTATTCCACGTATTGGTTGAGTGAGATAGTCTGCTGTATGAATGAACAATGAAGCATAAACTAATTATCTTTCCGGTGTTAAATAAAGATTCATTTCAATAAATCATTTATTTAGAAAAACCTAGCTAGGGACGAAGGTTACAGCGAAGTTAGGTTCAATGCGAGCGTATGAAGCATCCTGTTATATCTTGGAAGAGCACAAACTTGGCGAAGAAAGCAAGTGACCAACATACGTATACCCTTCTTTGAGTGAAGCAACAAAACACATTACATCAGACCTCTTGCTTTCACAGGATGTTCTCATTCTTTTTTTTTTTTTTTTGTGTATCCTGATGAAAATCTGGCTTTTAAACGCGATCCTCTGTCTGAGGACAGCAGTAAAATTATGTCTGTAGGGTTACATGACAAGCAATTTTACCGCTTTTTCACTGAGCCCCGCCGAGGTGGCGCAGTGGTTAGGGCGCTCGACTACTGTTGCCAAGGGTGCGGGATGGAATCCCGGCCTCGGCGGCCGCTCTTCGATGGAGGCGAAAAGCGAGGCGCCCGTGTGCGGTGCGATGTCAGTGCACGTTAAAGAACCCCAAGTGGTCGAAATTTCCGGAGCCCTCCACTACAGCGTCTCTCATAGCCTATGTCGGTTCGGGACTTTAAATACCTCAAAATGCAAACAACCAGCTTTTTCAATGAGAGCAATAACGATCACTGCCCAACGAAAGAGTTCCCTTTGAATATGAGCACAATCTTATTCGCTTTAAAATCGAAGTCCCAAATCATTTATTTTGGCTTAGTGACAAGAACATGAAAGGAAAAAATGCTTGTCTAGATTTCACGTTCAATATCAGCAATATACGCTCAACACTTGACCCCAGAAGTGTTTACGCAAGCAGATATGGCTGCACTTTCTTTTTTTCCGTAGAGAGTGTTGCTCTGCCCCTAGGGCAGAATGAGATGTGTTCATCTTCGAATTGTTGTGCATTCAGCATAAAATATGCAAGGTTATCCATCCAGAAAATTTACTAACAATGCGAGGAAAGAGGAAAAACCACAACTTCATAGTGAGGACTATTCGTAGTATTCTTCCACCTGCTGAACGATAAAGGGCAACTGAGTACATGCTACACGTTGTATTTGAAAGCTGTAATTGCCACGCCAGGAGAAAGCCTCAAAATTAAAACCTCAAGAGCTAGCTATACGTGAGCATTCGTTGTTATATTTGAGTTTCGGTTGCACGGTTATGTTTCTGCATCCCGACAAAACTTACGCCTAAAACAGCCACGCTTCTTGAAATGACGAAAGGTTTGTCGTCCCTTAGATCAATTGTAGTGATTGAAAAGAAAAAAAAAAACAATATTTACGTATTTATATAAGGAAGATTTAAAATATCGGAATATCTCAGAGTATCTCTACAAGAAGAAAATAAAATTATTGCTGCCTGAATAAAAATTCAATTTCTAAGATAAAAAAAAAAACCTAGATAAAGGACTTGTATTTAGATATTAACCTATTATATTGGCCGGTGTGAACTAAGACAGCCATTTTCTGCGTTGGGTGGCGACGCAGGAAAGAAAATAAAATCTGCGTCACAGAGCACAACCGTCTGGCGCAGTACTCAGTCCTTTTGCCATCGCAATTGCAACGACAGGAAGCTAACCAGTGCTAGAGCGCTCCTTGCAACTGCTACCCTGCCGCGCATTTTTAAATCTCTCAGTGTAGGGCGAGACTGATAGCAGCGTACCCAGTTGTCTCGGGAGGAGGCGAAAAGCTTGAGCTTTTCCTGCAGCAGCGGTCCCAGCGGGTCACGGCCTCCTTTGCCGTCCTGGGTGTTGTTGCCGTGCACGAACTGGTGCACGAGTCGGCGGGTGTTCTCCATCTGGGCGGGGCTGCTCACCACGGCCACCAGAGAGTCGAGGTAACGCTCCAGCGTCGCCGCCAGGGCGGGCACGAAGGCGCGTTCGAGCTCGTCGCACGCCTGTTAGCACCAGTGGCATCGGGAGCGAGGGTGATGCACGGCGTTGGGTGCGTTCGTTGGGTTCGGCATGGTGGGCAGTTGGGGTGGTGGACAAGGAGCGGCGGGTGTGATGCGAGGCACAAAGCCGGTTATTGGCGGGTTATCGCGAGGGGGCGAGGAATGCGCAGTGAAAGGGAGACGTTTGGAAGGAAGGTGCAATTCGTACGATTGCGTTTGATGGTGGTGTTCGGAAATGGAAGGTGGTAAACGGTATTCGTGCATGCGTGAGGTTGAACAAGGAAGGGAAGAAGGCAGAAAGAAGAAAGAGAGAAAATATAATAAGGAAATGTACACACATCTCCGTGAAAGGAAAAGACTGTTTTTTTTTGTACGTTTATAATGAAGCAATTTCTTATGAAAGCATATGGAAAATCTATTTAATTCATGGCAAATACCGCTATTGATTCCGTGACGATAAAAACTAGTGAGTGCGAGTGAGCTTTATTATTAAGGCTTCTTCATCGCTCGGTTCTCAATTAAAACGACGTGAACTACTGGTGTTCATAGAAAACAAACAGCGCATACAGGAAATAACAACCTGCACATTATTGTTGTCAATTAGCCCACCCTTTGTGCGTACGTCTAGCGAACGTGTCTGTACCATTCATCAAATTTCAAAGTGACTGCAAATAAAGGCATTTATAGTGAGAATAAAAATATATGACATTTCAATAGATCAAAGAGTGGAAGCAGAAATGAAACTGTATTTAGAGTTACGAATTTCGCGCAATTTTAGACTGCACTTTCTACTCTGCAGACAAATAAAACATTTGATGACTATATCAAAGAGAGCTTTTCACTAAACAGTGATGACGAAAACTAAACAAGGGAACAACCCATGCACGACCACTTTAATTCTTTGTTTTCACGGCAAAATAGTAAAAGTGTGAGACATTGCAATGCGTGCGCGCAGTGCCGTTTCCCCGTACCAATAACCCGATAAAACCGCGAACCTCTTTAGTCTATGTCAGTGCTGACGAGGCTAAAATTGTGGCGTTTCCCGATACATTTTCTCACATTCTGTGCTTCTGAAAACACCCTGTGCTCAAGCCGTTCTGTAATCGATGTTTCCCACGCCGAACCGATCAGCAAAAGAGAATTTCAAGCCGCATAGATGCCCGAACAAAGCCGCCAGCCATAAAAGAAGGCGAGGTGCCCTCATCCCGCGAGTGCCCCTGAGCTGCTTTTACGTGTCGTTACGAGCGGCACTACCCACCCTGCTGCAGCGCCATCGTCCCACAAGCCGCGTTTATCTTTCGTGGCTGAAGAGCGTCGTTGGCCGCAGCCCCCGTCGTGGCGGCACACGCGCTCGATGTGCGGGCGGCCAACCGCAGACGCACCGCTTCCGTGTCACGTCTCCGCCACCGGATCCCATTCTTTCCGTGCACGCCGGAAGTACTTCTCCCTGGCTTCCTTCCGCCATCGCTTCGCAGCACCCTCTCTCCCCAGCACCTTCCGTGTACGCTTCACGCCCACTTCGTCTCACTTTACACAGCTTGTCCCGAGCTTCTCCCCTTTGTTTGGACCCTGTCGAGAAGTGCTTAGGCGTCTGAGGCTAGTGACCTCGCGTTTCCAGTGGCTTGATTCTTACTCGAGACGGTTTCCTTTGGGCGTCGGCTCGAAGCAGTAGTGTGCGAGAGCCGCTCTTATGTAGAATCGACAAGGGGGGCGCGTACAAGGAAACCCGCGCGTTGGAGTGGCAGAAAAACGACGAGGCAAGCTTTCCATCTTTCCCACATGATGTAACTGCAGGTGGCGAAATTTCCAGCTGTCAGCTCATGTTAAGTAGACATGTGCTGCGAATGTCCTTGTTAATAAATAAATAAATAAATAAATAAATAAATAAATAAATAAATAAATAAATAAATAAATAAATAAATAAATAAATAAATAAATAAATAAATAAATAAATAAATAAATAAATAAATAAATAAATAATAAAAATAAATAAATAAATAAATAAATAAATAAATAAATAAATAAATAAATAAATAAATAAATAAATAAATAAATAAATAAATAAATAAATAAATAAATAAATAAATAAATAAAACTGCACGCCTGATGACTCACAGTCTCATGCCGGTTTTGTTTCTTAATTTTCGCGAAATTCTATTTTAAGGTAAGTGAGAAATGCGTTGGGGCGACCTAGGCAAGCTGATTGCATGTGGTAGAATTCATTTATTAGATGACTGCAGATTCACATTAACATTTACATCCACAATAACCATCGACCCTTTAATTTTAGGGTTTGTTACGCAAGGTAATATAGCTAATGTAGACAGTCGACAACATCAAATTTGAGCCCAGCTTGTGAATTTTCTAAAAATCGGCATTGTAGTGAGAAATATCGAGCGTAAAGAGTACGTATTTGGAACCACGCTAAGTTGGCTTTTTTGCGTTGCACATCGATAAAGTGATGTCGATGGCATTTTAGATGGAGCAAATGCAGACCGAAGGTTTTTACATATCAGGATGTAGTGGCAGGTAACGACATATAGGTGAGGATAATACAAACGCTGTGGCGCCATTTTCTTTGTGGTGATAAATAAGTGCTTCCGATAACTATTGTTAAGTTAAACGCCAGTTCCCCTTCAACGAGGAGCTTCTCCAGTAATCCCGCTTTCAATACTTGCATTCAGCTTTGATCGGACAACAACGGTGTACCACTTGACGCTTCTACGTCAAATGCCTGAGTAATGTACTTATTAAAGGAGATTTTACGACGGCGCGGTTTGGGCAGAACGCTCTAAAGGGATGTCCCCTTAGAATTATTTTTGTCTTTAAAGTAAATATGAACGTTCAAAGCCAATCATAGGCTAACAACTTGAAGGCTCGGTTTCTTATGTTATAAATGAAATTGTTGCACGCAGACCGTTGAAACTGAGACAGTTTTTGTCGCGATAGTAAATACAAGCTGAAACAGTTTCCCTGCAAAAAGAATTCCGGTCCTTTTGTCTTGGTAAACGCTGCAGGATGTCTCATGTTTTCGCCTTATTTAGCACTCAACGACCATGTCACAAGAGAGAGAGAAAAGTAAAAAGGAAGGCTTAGCTTGGCATTAGATGATTGTTTCAGAAAAAAAAAAATGCTTTATTGTTTTGCTGTTGAGTTTTTTTTTCTTTCTCGGAGTGAAAACGATCTTAGGGTAGGGCTGTGTTTACATTGAAATGAGCGTTGTAGTAGAGAGTTTGGATCAGTGCGTGGCAGTGAACGCTTGACAGTGATAGTGAACTCTTGTGATTTGCTTAACTTGACCTTACTGCTCAAAATGGTGTCCAGAAAAAAGATAGTGTAAATATCGTATAGAGCACAACGGCATGGAGTTTTGAAATGAAGAGCCGTCCGCAATCACTTGTCGTACTTCCTAAGATCTCTCAATCACAAAGTTAATTCTCGTAAGAAGCTTGTGGTTTATAGCACATTGAACGTAGCAATACAGCGGCGAATTAATTGTTCACTAATCTACAGGGTGGATGGCGAAAACTCAATGACGGCCATAGCTCAGCCTCCCCGGGACATCATGCGGGAGTATGATGCATGGTAAAGCGCGCTTCATAACAGGCTGTCTCGTAAAAGCATGAAACTATCTCCTCCGAGACTTTTTTTTTTTTCTTATTGTTAACTAGGGTAGCGTTTCAAGGTACTACCTGACTGCGTAAAAAATGAACGACACCAATAAGTGCGCCCTTATTCCAAATAATTTTTCAGAGCAATTGGATGCTGCCTAAACCAATTTCTAGGAATCAATCTGTATTTCGATCTATGAGTGATGACGCGAAGCAACCTTCGTACAACAAAGTGAACAAGTGTCATGTAGGGAATAAGTTTAATGCATGAAATTGTTATGTAGAATGTGTTGTTCACTTTGCCGCTTTGTTGATTATACTGGCCATTAAAGAAATCCTTGGAAAAGATATGAAAAGAAGTGAGGGTAGCCAGCAGAAACGCCCAAACTCGCAGAGAAGGTGTTTGTGACCTCGCGAAATGACTGCAAAGTACAAAGGCCTCTTTTCTTATTCACTGTTGACGTTTTAGACCTATATGTCGCCACTGTCACACGCACATAAATAACATGTGGCGTCATTACAACCTCGCCTGTAGAAAATATATCCCTTAGGAAAACTCGTGTTGAAATTTTGTTAATTTGTCTAAACCTTTCTAAAATTGCACACTTGAATCCCTGTGGAAATTATGTGACAATAAAATTGATGAATGTTGAACACCAGTTGAAGAAGAAAACTGGCAATGAATGGTTTCAAATAGCATGGCAGGAGCAGCAAGCATTCGCTCATTGATCCTGGCATACCAGTTATGACTGTGCTTTTCTTCTTGTTTCGCTTGCCGAGCGCCGTGCTTTATTATTTTTTTTTTCGAGCACTTCGGTGCGCTGACTGGTTATCATTCAAATGCATGGCTACTCGCTGCTGCGGTATTATTGGATCCGATTGTCAGTTCAACGCTTGGCTGCTGCCGACACCTTTAATGCGCACCACGACGAAGTTTGTTTCGCTGCTGTTGGTGCTGCTTCTTCGCGCATGCTCTTTTGAGCTTAAACTTGTGGGGTTGGACGAGGTGAGTCCCACAACTTTCATTCTTTCTGCTGTTTTTTTCTTTTGTTTTTATGAACAGTGATAGCTAGATTTCACAATTATCTCTTATCGAGTCGCGTACAGTGGACCGAAATAGAGATCTGCAGGGAAACTGCTATTGCGAGCGTTTTTTTATCTTTTTGTATAACAGGGTAATCTAAAAGCAGGAGAAGTAAAATTTTATTTATTCCAGAGTGTGAAAGCTCGTACAACGCAAGTTTTTAAAAAATGCACTGAAAAGTGCTGGTATTTGCTCTTGATAAGTATGTATCGTCGGAATAGTTGCATTTACACCCAAAGGGGGGGGGGGGGGGGGGGCTACAAATGTAGGTCGTTTGTGCAGTGGTAACGCAGCCCCACCTATTGAGGACAGATGTAATAACAAAACTTTGTGTTGGTAACAAGGCTTAAAGATTTTCAATGCATTTCTGTGATAACTACATCGCTCCGCTGTGTCTGCTCTTAAGTTATTAAATTTTTACTTTTCCCGTGACTTTCGGTTCATAATGTGTGTATCTCGCTTAGTGTCTGGTATTCGCCACGGCGCAGAACTCTAGCAATGAGGGAAGCAATGACGTGCGATGGATACACGTAGGGAACAACATCCAGCATGGGGAGCACCGCCAGGAGCGACTTATTCGAAGCATGTGCGTTAGCCGCGACCATTCCAACTTTTGAGTGCTTTCACCGAAACGCGAAAAACAACTTCACAGTGCAGGCGTCGCTAAAAATATAACGTCATTTGTGAGTTTGACCTACGAGTTCATAATGACACGCTTTGGTTTTTATCTGGCTGCTCTAAAGTCGAATAATTGCCTGGTATGGTATTGTATGAGGTATGGTAGGGTGTGGTGTGATGTGGTATAATGTGGTGCAATGTGGCGTGGCCTGGCGTGGTGTGATGTGAAGTGATGTGATGTGGTGTGGTGTGTTGTAGTGTGGTGTGATGTGTTGTAGTGCGGTGTGGTGTGTTGTAGTGTGGTGTGGTGCGATGCGATGCGATGCGGTATGGTGCGGTGCGAGATATAGAGAGATGTTGTAGTGTAGCGTGGTGTGATACAATATGGCGTAGTGTGTCGGTTTGCCATCTCTAAATGCATGTGATCTGAGATAATGCCGAAGTACAAGGCTCCGGGTTATTAACACCAGTAGAGGCATTTTAACGTGCACTGAAATGGCACAGAAAAATAAATTGACTTACTAATGATTTAACAGACTTTCTTGTTTGTTCTAAACAGCTAAAAATGAACTCTGTTTACGTTTAATTTCTGCTACTTGTGCAACGTTTTTTTTTTTTTTTTTAAGACTTTGGCTCCTTGTCTTACATTAGCGAAGTGTATTAGTATTTCCGTCATGTGTTTGAATGAGACCGCGTTAAAAGTAAAGTAATCTTTAGTTAGAGTACATTGCTAATGCCTTGCGACAGCGCAGGAGTTTTGAATGACTGTTCTGGTTGCCTGATGAACACACGTTCAACTTTCAGGCCCGATGGTTAGATGATCCATGGGGAAGAGCAGGACATACATTTTCACGCCTACAGAGACCCGGGCGAAGGGTGCGCGCTCCGGAACACAGCCGTTCCATTAACGCCGCTTCTGGTGGGCGGGGGAGTCTCGTGATTTGCCATTACGCTCGGCTGAGTGACAAATGCCGGGAGGATCATTAGCAGCCGAGTGCACCTATGGCTCCAGCGCAATTATAGCCCATCTCTCTACTAGTGAGGAGTACGTCTTTTCCAGCTTCTCCGGAAACTAGCTCGTCAAGAGATTGCCTCTACGCACCTGTTTCACGGAAGTGTAGAAGTTAGGACTTTGTTTACGTTCAAACCAACCTGTAGCGGTGCTGCTTTCCGTACAGCTAAATTTAGCGGAGTACAGTATCGCTATAAGCAGGCGAAGATTGCGTGTTTTGACAGCCTTACAAGCAGAGGTAAATTATTGAAGTAGCGGTCTAGAACAGGGTTTTAAAAAGAAGAAAGGTAGAAAGGGGGGGGGGGGGGGGACAGGTGGGACTACGACACGCGGCAGAGGTGTGTGTTTTGTGCTCTAATACCAAAAAGAATGACAGAAAAAAAATGAAAACATCTGAGTTTCATTTGCTAAATTTCCTCAGAGCAACTTTTCACTCCAGAAATATAGCCTGCTCACTCTTCGCCACCGAGAATAAGAGAGCCCTGCGGTAATTAGGCTTTACACAGTAGGCCAGCATCGCTCAATTATTGATAGGTTATGACTGTAATCCCCCTCTCTGTTTCCATTTATCTATTGTTTAAGAATTGCCTCTCTCTTATTGATTTCGCAGGATAAAAAATAAAAGAAACGATTAGTGTAGCGAGTCAAGTTCCATCTTTTCGCGTGCTCTGGCTCAGAAAAAGTTTGCTTTTCTTTTAATGCGGCTTTGTAGGCTTCACTACTTCAAGAATTCATACAGTAGACTACTTCTATTTATGAGATGCATTAAGCTCTTCCGTATTCTTCGTTTCCTTCCAGACCTTCACGCGAATCATCCGACGGCACCGCCAGCCAAACTTTTTTTTTTTTTTTTTTCTACGATTCAATGTCGCGTTTGTTGCGACAAAATAGATGAACGAAGAAACGCTCGTGCAATGTTTTGTGTCTCTCGCTACGTCGCAAGAGAGGCCTATACTTTGCTGATTCATGGCGCGCCACGGTGCCCTTGAGAACGAATAAATCCTTCTGGAGCCGGATAAGGCACGTCGCATTTTCCGACATCTTTCCAGATTATTAATTCAAAAACGTAGGGGCGGCCAGTGTATATCCTTCGGTTTTAGCGACTAGCTTCTGCGGGTGCTTCGGCGTAAATCCACCCGAGAGGCTTCTTCTTCTCGCTGTAGGCGCGGCCCGATTTTTCGCCCCGGCCGTCGTGCCTCTAGACGGGCCAGTATCAAAATTTCGAAGCGTCCCAGCTCCAGGTGCATGAGCAGCGCAAATTCCACGTTGCCTGTGTCGTCTTTTCTTCTCCTTGGTCATGTAGAGGCACACGACTGCGCATCAAACATTCAGTGCTTTTTCAAAGTGACTGAGCGTAAAGCTAAAGATTTCGGGTAGAAGTATGAAGGAGTATATAAGAATCGTGAAGTTTGTGAAAAGTACGTTTCATGATATTTTTTTTTTCTTCATTCTCTCGAGAACAGACGAAGTATATTTAAGAGGATTTGTGAGGTCGTGAGGCGAAGACCGAAAAAAAAAAAAACCAAAAAAGGAAACAAATAGAAGTCAGGATAATGTACTTGGCTTTTGAATGAACGTAATCTAAATTTTTATTTTGCCCGCTCACAGAATTGTCAGTAAGCAATCCGGAAATAAAAACTTTACTGTCGCGAAAGCTTCGCTTTTAAAAGTAGAATGCAATTCTATAATAAGGTCTCTCTCGCATCACGCATTCACCACGCCCACTTTTGTTCACCTTTGACCAGCGAGGCATTTAGATGTTTCATGTTAAGTTATGCGTTGTTCAGCTGTTCTTATTGTCAACCTGCTGCAGCGCAGCCACATAGCTGCTTTGCAAGTAATCGGGGTATATAGCACGCTCCATTTGCATAAACGCGTACAATTAACAAAGTGCTGAAAGAAAAAAAAAGCTTCGTGACATATTAGTAACGTGCCCTCTTGCATTACGAAGATCCTTGGTTTAACTCCCACCCGTACCGAAATTTTTCTTGAGCTTCATCCCTTTTCTTTGGGGGCTGGAATTGTTTTGAAAATTATGGTGCCAATGGGCACATTTCTACCTATATCTTAATTTTATTGTTCAATCGAGATTTTTCGTTCTCGGTCATTAATTCCGAGACTGAAGATGACGACGCTGTATTGTATGCGACACGATACCCTTAACAGCACGAGGCTCTTAATGTCACTCAGGAATGAAACAAACGTAACATTTTTCTTTGCAAAATGAAAAAAAAAAAAATTCTCGAATAAGACAAAACGAAGAAAAAAAAAAGCTCGCAGATCATTTCATCACCTGGCAAAGATTTGTTATGACATACTACGATATCGTTGACCGCGAATAAATTTTTTTCAACAGAACCTGTTGTAAGTGTAAAGATCTGGCTCTTTCTTACATGCCATACAGATTCATGCTAGGCTGTAGATATCTAATCAGCTCCACAGCTTCGTAAATGTAGCTAAAATAACGAGCAAAGAAGCCGTGAAGGAATCGACTTGCTAGAAAAAAAAGCCACAGGTAAAAACGCCCACATCTCGTACACCTGCCACAGCGCTCGAGCTAAGAGATGGCAACGCGCAACAGCCAGCTGCAACGCCCCCGCGCAGCGAGTTCGCCAGCAGGGCAGAAAGAGCGCGGGCCAAGTCGACCGAGGTGCGGCAGCAACTCCGCCCGAGGCGCAACGGGGAGTAGCTGCAGCACCGGAGCGGCTGCAGCGAGGGAAGCGCCGCGCAATTTCCTGCAGCAACGAGGAGGCCAGATTGAATTTACGTTCGAGCAGATATCCGCGACCGACCGACGACTGAGTCAGCCGCTGGTCGCGCGGTGATCGCGAGTGAACGGGGGGCCCCACGTCGGAAACCCACTCCCACGGGGAACGGGAGCACAGCGCGGTCGTTTCTCGGCAGAAGCAACGAGGGGCACCCGCGTTTCCATGCGGGCGCCCGGGGCGCAAGATTCGCTGCGACTGGTGATGATCGGCTGGAGTTCGCAATGCGGAACATGGGGCACGGCGTAGGCGTGAGGGCAACCGCGTTCAATGCAAACTCTGCAGTCAGCATTCCTTTCATAGGCATGAAAATCGCAGCGGACAAATTTATACTTCCGCGAGAAACCGAATGAGTTTTCGCAGGAATGAGAAGCGAAACTGCTCAGTTCAATATGCTAAGGCGCACGGGTCTATGTGATGGCGATAAAGAGCCGAGCGCTCTGTCTCTTCTATGTTTCCTGTCTGACGAACAGCCGGCATCAAATTATTTCTGATGCAAGACTCAATTTCTAGGTCAAGGTTGTCAAAAGACGTGCTCGTGTCTTTAATTTCGGCCATCAACAGCAAAATTTCGAGACGCCTTTCTCACTGATGAGTACTGAGTCAAAATCTCTGCACCCTATTTTCTTCGCGAGCAAAACCTGTCTAAAAAGGCTAGGAAAAGGTTGAGTGTTTCATTAGGATGGAGACATGCACAGACGAAGTCATGGACATTTCATTTGTTTCTGTCCATCACTTGCAGCTCAGTAAATTGAGGGATCGCGAGTTTAATTTACTACGATATTAGGGTGTCCATTGGTGGCTTAATGGCCGGTTGACAAGAATACGCAGAAAAAAGGGTGGCCCAGTGTACTCAGGGGAGTTTTGAAAGATGAGCTAAGATTTCCGTCAACTAGCTACTTGCTCGTCTCGGCGACAATGAGTCATAAATCCCTTGACGAATGCACACTCTGCATTTAGGACTTATTTGGAACGCATTGTAATTATATCGTTCCCGCTTCAGCGTGGTGACAGATTTGGCCTTTCCCTGCCGTCTCCTGTCAGTCCTAGTTAAGCTGTCTGGTTGACAAAGTACCCCGAACAGGAGTGGTTCCGTGTTTAAGCCCCAAATCAGGACGAACTTTTGATCAGAAACAGAGATATCGGGAAAAGTGTACACCCAGAATCTAGTGGTAACAAAATGTTTGGTACCTTAAATGTGGCTTCAAGCACGTACTATTTTAGGCCAAAAAGCGAAAAAAAAAAGAAAAAAAAAACATTAGCGACTTTTCTCATCCACAATTGGAGTATGTGTTTAACGTTGTTTCCTGACAACTTGGTCAACTGAAAAGCTTGCCCCGTCTCTCCTTTCAAGAAAGCCGCCCGATTACCAGTCGTCGCCCGCAGTCGCAACACCGCTAAGTGTGGACAAGCTTCGACGGTGGTTGGGGGTTACCCGGGGAACGCGAATCACGTTCCGCAGAGACTCGAGCACAGACGCTCAGCGCCACAGGCTGAGCCGTTTGTTCGCTCTATTTTAAAGACGAGCTAAGACTAACGCGACGACTAGGTCTGCTCTCGGAGTGCAGGCTAACTGGGCTGCTGAAGAAATAACCACGTCCCCAGAGTTAGAGGCGGGCGAGAGGCAAGGGGTTGGCAATTGGTTCCTTCCTGTGCGAGGGGGAAGCGCAAGGCGGGTGTCTGGCTTTGGTGGAGTGCAAGGAAGCGGCCGTCGGGTTGGGAGCGCACCAAGTTCGGGCTAAAGCGCGGAGCTAACAGATCGAGGAGTGCGTGATGGAAGCGGGAGTTAAGCGGAAGCGCCCCCTGCCGGTGGGAGCGGGAACGCGCTCGTGCGTCCCAGGTCATTTCCCTTGTTTAGGAAATGTCGTTACTGCGCTGCCTCGGTAATGGGCCACTGGCGGCGTGCGCGCAGGAGCGCCGGGAACCTTGTCTGGCTCTAGGGTCCGAGTTCATCGGGCGAACGTCTCGCTACAAGCCAGGCGTTGCACCCTCCCTTCCATCTCTCTTCTTTTTTCCTGTCTTTTCGATTGCCTCATTCCGCTTGCTTCGCTTCGCTCGACTGGGATAAACTTCCGACAAGCCCTTTTTCTCTCCTGCTGCTTGTGACTCGGCAGCCTTCGTCTTCCTTGGCATTTGAGTGACGGGCATGTCCTTTGCGCACAAGGCCTTCTCTTACAAGGCCTCTTCGAGCGCAACTTCAGGGTCCCTCCGTCCTCCTGCTTACGATTTTACATCGGCGTGCGTAGTTTGGGAGTCTGTGCACGCAACCACCTGGATCCGCAATGTTTTCGTTATGTGCAAGCTGAAACGCTTAGAGTATGTAGGCTCACCGAATACCTCGTTTTCGTTTGTAATAGGAGAGATGCGCACTTTTCTACGTGCCTATACGTTTATGTGGACGAATAAACGCCCACACTTAGCTAAGACGACAACAAACGAGAATAATGCGTGCACGTATACATTGAGAACATCCCAGTTCCCGGAGAATGGCGCGTAATGAAAGGTCTCGGGCGTAAGTACCGGTTGCTGACTGATTGCAAGGGACATTTACGTGAATGTATAGCTATTGACGCTGCGTGGCGATTCCCTTTGTAAAAAGCTCCAGGGGTGGCTGGGAACGTGTTCTTTCGACATTTGTGGTGATCCCACCAATCTTAGCCACAGTAGGCGCGAAAAACAGAACAAAACTTCAGATAAGCATTTTGTTTTTTAAATCTCAGACATCTTGCTCCGGGTCACACAGAGCCATTCATTTATGCAAGGAAATTTTCAATACAGTAGCATTGTCTCTCGCACAATTTTTAACTTTAAGAAAATAGAAAAAAAAGAAAAGGGGGGGGGGGGGGTTCTCGAAAAACGGAGACGGAGTGCGTGGGATCATCGGGATTGAGGAGCATAAACAAGATGCCGAGGGCGACTGAAGCTTTGCAGCTCCCGAACGTGTCCGAAGGGAACGGGGCCCGCATCTCGCAACACCCGCATCGGGTGTTCACGGCACGCGGTTCAAGCGTTGGATTTGAGGGGATGCTGGAACCCCGGGGAAACTTATCCGGAGATGGAATGCTTCGGGCGGCTGCTATCTCGCTTGCAACCCGCCTGACAGTTTACGTAAGTCCCCTTTGAGAGAAGGAAAAAAAAAAGATGAAAATCGGGTAAAGCCCTACGCAGCTGGCAGATAAGCGCAGTTATTGCAAACAGCGCTGAATTCGAAGTAGCCCACTTAACTAAACGCCATGGATGGTCCGTGCCTTTTCCGCGTGACAGTATTAAATGATTCGTTCTTTAGAAAATTCGGCATCGGCATTGTCAGCGTCGTCGTTGTAAGCGAACATTCACGGACATGGCTCTGGAAAGTGGTAGCTGGTGGCTGGCGTGGCCGTGCACTGACTGGCACTCGTGTTACGTGACGTCATGAGGCCATAAGCATGGCCGATTTGGCAGCCGTTGCCCCGATACCATGCAGGCACATCCGTACGGCTTGGTTAAAACGGTGCTTTATGCCTTTGTCGGGTGATCGTTCCCATTTATTTATTTGATGAACAAAAACAAAAAAAAAAAACAAAAAGAAAACCTTCACATTTTTGTCATAGCGAAGTAGCTCTTGGAATTTTTTAAATGTCAGTTTCTGTTGCGGTGTACGATGCAAGTTATTCCAGCCAATGGTAGTGCAAGAAATTAATTAACTGGAATGCGACGATGAATGACACTACAGGCTTTTAACATTGAAGGAATGATCTTGTCGAGGAAAATGACATTAGATGGCTGAAGCAAATCACTGCGAAAGTTTGGATAGTAATTAAGCTAATGGAAAAGTGTTAAACGAGCATTTTATGGGGATGTGATAAATCTTCCAGGTCAACACTTTTCTTTTTTTTTTTTATACTGAAAGGCTTGTGAAGGGCGAGTAGTCTGAAAACAATAATCGAATGGGCAGTGCGGGTCTGCAAGGATTCGATGTTGGTGATACGCGTAGGCTTGGTCAGAGTCTCAAATGCCAGCAGCATATTCAATTTTAATGCGTATTAAAGTGATAAGCAAGTCTGTTTTTTTAACGTGGATAGGTGAATGTTTGAGTTTACGTGTAAGATATCCAAGTGAGCGGTTAGCAAACGCGAGGGTGAGGTCGGTATGGTGATGCCATATAAAGTCAAACTTAAGGTGCACCCCAAGGCACTGGAACGCTGTTGTTAGTTCTATACTACTGTCATTAAGGATATAAGAGGTTGGAATGCGAGCTGTACAATGAGTGAAATGTATCTCTTTTGTTTTACAAAAGCTTGACGTCGTTACCAGGATGAGAACTATGAGGAATAAGACGGTAATGATGGTAATCAGTATGTATGGATATAATAGAGCGACAAATAAAAGATTTCTGATTAAGCCAGCAGCAAAGTGAATTGATTCACAATCGGAGCTAGCCAACAGAAGCCATTAACGTTTTCGCATCATACCTCTAAAGGCGAGGCTTGCGTGTCCCCCAAATGTTTGCGCCTGTTGTACTGTTGGAGGACAGGT
This sequence comes from Amblyomma maculatum, assembly GCF_055883805.1. Taxonomy (NCBI): domain Eukaryota; kingdom Metazoa; phylum Arthropoda; class Arachnida; order Ixodida; family Ixodidae; genus Amblyomma; species Amblyomma maculatum. The sequence continues at coordinate 68,717,690 of NC_139344.1, read as the reverse complement.
TGATGCAGCGGACCTGTATATACAGGCGCACAAGGGTTAGCAAGAACAGAGTGCGCATAACCTTGGCAGTCAAGGCCGTCTCCATTGGTTCCTTGAAAGCGTGCTCTTCCACAGTAATATACTTACTGTGGCAGAGCCCCCTTCCGAGCTTTCGCGTTCGTCCGCTCGTCCGCGCGCGTATGTTTGTTGTGTGCGTGCGTGTGTGTGTGTGTGCGTGTGTGCGCGTGCGTGCGTGTGTGTGTGTGTGTGTGTGTGTGTGTGTGTGTGTGTGTGTGTGTGTGTGTGTGTGTGTGTGTGTGTGTGTGTGTGTGTGTGTGTGTGTGTGTGTGTGTGTGTGTGTGTGTGTGTGTGTGTGTGTGAAAATGTACTAGTCTGTTACTACCGGTAGTTTGTTGCAGCCAAAATGCTTGTATAAGCATAGCCGGAACTGCAGTTATTGTTTTCATTTTATCCTTAATTATTATTATTTTTTGACCAATAGGAAATTATTGAGAGGAATAATATACATAAAAAAAACTCTACTAAGAAAGAGGGGTTGACAGATACACACACATACAAAAAAAAAGCAGTTGCTTGCTGAGTTGGTGCGTTCACTGATCCGACATATTCTGCGTGACAGGCTTACTTTTCCCTCCCAGTCGAAGCATTCATAAGCTTACAGAACGTAGCTTCGGCAAATAAGCTTTATTTCAACGCATGTAGGAACGCACTGCTTGATATTTAATTTTGCCACTGCAGCACACTTATAACTGGGGTGCATATTTCTCTTTCAGGGTGCTTGAAGAGAGAATGGCGAAATGAAGTTTTTATTGTTAATATTTCGTTCCATAAACTTTTGATTGTGGCTGTTCGGGCAACGTTTAATTTTTAATTCACGGGATTATCCGCTACGGTCACAATGGCTGTGAATATCGTTACAGGAAAGCGGTGTAGGTAATTGTGCTGTTAATGTTAACTTGTCTCTATTATGTGATGCTTCGGTGCTAAGACGACGGCAGTCATTCTCTAGGGGCCATCCAGGCAGACAATGAAAAGCAGAGGCGCAGACTACGGGATGAACATCTATATACGAGCAGTATCTCCTTGCCTCCTTTTTCTCATTTAGACTTCGCTGTCGATGCCGATGTGTGAAGGATTTACAGGGGTCCTTCCAAACGGAGTGCGTTCAGGGGAACGACCACCGCAGAAGGGAGGAGACACGCCACCCGTCAGACTCTGGCGTCACCCCAATCCGAGCCTCGGCGGTCGGCGGTACGTGCGCCGCAGCCGATCCGGCGGCCGGATGCCCGCTTGCACCCCCTCCTCCGTCTCCCCCTTCTCGGGCTTTGTGTCAGGGTCGTGTTGGGACCAGCGTGTTAATGGGAGAAAGCGGTGCTGCCGTTGTTGCTTGTTGTATCACTATTGCTGCTATCGTTGCCGTGGCCACTAGTTGTTCTGACGCTTTTCTTTCGTCCCGAGTTGCTTGTCTTCTCTTTCTGCCGTGGTTTTACGTCTGTGGTATCCTCCCTCCCTCCTTCTCCCCCTCCTTCTCCACTCTACCCTTCTTAATGTAGGTAGCCCTCTTTATTCTTCTACAGTTTTCCGATTGCAGATGGCTATGTCTTTTAAGCCTAGAAAACGAAGTCTAGTTTCTTTTCGTTTTCTCTTGTTGCGTTCCATAACTTGCTACACCGTTTTTTTTTTCTTTTCAGAGTCAGACTATTTATTGCAAGTCGTCGCTTGTTCAGGCCACGCGAGGCTTCTTTGCTTAGTTCGCCTGTTATCTTCACCTAAGTCTCCTCTCTCCAGCCTTCTCTACCAGACAAAAGCTAAGAAAGAACGCGAGGTGACGGCCGCTGAAGAAACGTTAGAAGACACGACATAATGGGAACAGGGGCGACTGCTCGGAATGGCGCTCACGTCTGTGGTAACGCTATATTTGGTTTGCAAGGTGAACAGGAACAAAAAAAAAAAAAAACAGCAATGACTCAGAGTGTTCCTTTAGCTTCGGCAGCTTCTCCCCCATTTTTACTTGTCTCATTGCATTGAAGGCTTAACAGCAGCATGAATTGAGCGCGTTGGCGCTTACAGAGACAAGCAAAGCATTATTTCCTTAAGCAATACACAATACAGCAGAATTTATGCGGATTTGGATACAGGCATTGGATCACTTAAACTTGGAAAAAAAAAAAAAAAAAAGGCGGAACTAATATCAACTTTTTTTTTCTGATTTTTTTTTTTTTTTTGACTACGGTAACTGTCATTAAACGACGTTGAGCCCATTACGCGGTTCTGGCAGACCTAGGATCTTGAAAAAATTGTTTTTTTTTTATGCCGTTTGCGCACATTAATTCCTGCGCGCATTGTATGCCTTCCACCGTTCTGTTCAGATCAGATTTGTATCTCTTGTTCGAGTCGACCCAAATCGCCACATTTCTTAGAATGCTCATCGATTTGCTGCCTTCCAGGAAGTGCCTATATTCGGATCCATCAGAAGAACGCGCCGAAAATGCCTATCAAATGAGAACCCTCCAACCAATGGCAGCTGCTAGGACGTCGTGGTAAGGTCTTGCACCTTGCAGCCTCCTTGAAGTCCCACTGGCAAGTCTAAGGCTATAACTGTGACTTCATGACAGCCAGTGGACTGCATTTCTTGGAGAGCCCCCATTTAGGGGCATTTGCCGCTGCGTATTGTATTAGACTTTATTATGGGATATAAATTTTATTACTGACAGCCTTGTGGAGCGAACACGAGATAAGGCAGAAAAAATGTTTCGGAAAGATTTCGTACCTACTATTAGACTAAAACGAAAGGTAAACAGTGCCGACAAGCAAATTGCCATACCCTACTTTCCTATTTTCGGCTATGCAGTAAGCGTGATTCAGGTTTCTGGCTACACGGTGCTCTGAGTAAATGTTCATAATCAGGTTGCAAAAGAATACCTAACTGCACAGTAGAAAAAAAAAAAAGCGACACACGCGTGTTCGCGTTTCTTTTCGGTTAAATAGTACGTCCACTACGTGAAAATAACAAAGATTCGCATTTATCTCACCATTTCTAATTACATAGAAATAGTATACTTAGTGGACGAGGGAATCATTTTATGCTGGGTCGGCATTCTGGGGCTCAAATACCATGTATTCGACTTGAATTATATCGTGGATCTAAGCTGATTATCTGTAGATCGGCTACATACCATTACTTGTAATTCAGTTTGAACTACAGACATATTCGCTCGTGGGCGGTTGTATACAGACCCTGGTTGATTCCACACATCTTTGAAGACATACAAGTATCTGTAGAGTTATCGTGTTCATTCTTTTTTATGCTAGTGGATCTCGTAAAACCGGTTTCGCAAAGCAAATATCTAAAAACAGCGAATTATTGCAAACACCGTAATGTGTTGTCTAAAAAAAAGAAAGAAAGAAAAAGAAATCGGAATAATAGCAGGGAACTTTTTCCTATAGACCTCCACGCCTTTCGACTTATTTGTTTCATACAACAGAGAAAGTTTTCGAGGGCGGTCTAGAATACTGGCACGCAGATACACTAGGTTATCGTAAAAAAAAAAAAAAAAAAAAAAAAAAAAAAAAAAAAAAAGAGCAAGAACGTCGCAGTTTGCTGATTGGCCGTCTTTCGGCGGACGGGGTTAGCTTTCTTTGCTCGCAGACTATAAGGACACGAACAAGGGAGATAAAGTCGTGACTTACGCCGTAAACAACCATGAAGAGAAAAAAAGATACAGGCCAGAAGGAGATTCGCTTTCGGACAAGCCCTAAGGAAACAGAGGCCCCCTAGCCCGACAGTGTGCATACCAGTCTTCATCGAGAGAAGGCGAAGCCAAGGAATGAGCAAGAGTGGGAAAGAGCGAATACAAGAAGGAGATGCGAAATGGGAGGCCACGGAAAAGACCCTGGGCCGAAGTAAAAGCGACCCCGTGCGCCACGTGTACACCGGGATCGAACCTGGTGTGGGCGCGCGGGAGCTCCGATAAAACAACTCTGGGGCCCTGATGCGATATGCTGGGACACGTGCAAGCCTTGCTGCTGAGAATCGGCGAAAGCGGGAGGACGAGCGGGCCGCGCGAGACAGTGAGGAACGAGAGTTGTACGCGCCGGGGGTTTCGGGTGCTGGCGAAACGTGCAACGGAGGCCCGCGCGAAACAAAGGAGAACTGGGAGGCAGAAAACAGAAAACAAGGCTCAGAGGGAACGGGACGGGAAAGGGACCGAGGAGCGGGGGCTCTAGAAACAACACCTTATCCTCTTTGTGGGAAAGGACGCGTATTGATTGGCTTTTGCCGCTTGTTTAGGTCTGCAATCAGATGCAATGACGACGGCTGTACGTTGTAGCATTACAAAGGGGGAAATAGCAAAAAAGATAGAAACATTGAGGGAAAGGGTATCCTGTCCCGTTCCTTTTTTTGTTTTATTTTTTTTTCCGTATTTCTTCGTTGCGGGCTCTACCTTAGCGCGTCTTTGTATTGCAATACTTCTCATTTCCGCGTGTACCCTGCAATTTCACATCTCTGATAATTTGTTAAGCTTCACTTTCCCCTTCGACGCCCTCATCTCTTGCCTGCGCGCTCGTGGTTTAAACTTTCCTCTATTATGTGTGTTTAGCATACAACAGCATTTTGTACTGTTCAGTTACTTAAGAGTAATGTTACACTGTGGACTACTGTTAGCACACTCCTGAGCGCAATGAAAGATGTAAAGGTTTCCCAAATATACGCGACCGAAAAAAGATAACACCTGATTTTGGATTTAAGCCGGGGACCAATACCTCCTCAACTTATTATCGGCACCGTCAGAATGAAGCAATCCTATAGTATCTGTGCATTTAAAATGCGCCGCTCAAATTTAACTGGAGCAAGAAAAAGGAAGGGCAGCTTGTAGTTTTTTTTAATCAGGTTTTTGTCTAAATAACACTCATATTTCAATGATGCTTATTACGCGCGAGGCTTACAGTGGTCTTTGGCCTGAAGATATGCTGAGCTGTAAGCCACGCTGAATAGTGATAGGCGGAATGCCCGTCTCCTGCGCATCGTCGAGTTCATTTTTTTCTTCTAATGAATTGATATAGTTTGTATATAAAATAACTACATCATACATTTTAATGAAGCGACGTCTCCGTACCTTCCGAAAGCGTCCACCGAATTTGTACGCACTTTTCCTTTAAGTACTCGTCCTAATATTTTCACTGTACTTAACTGGCGGCTTGTACACCGGAATTTTGTGACAACAGCTTAGATCATTTGCTTTCATTTATGTGGCGCACGACGCTAAATTAATGTCGTTAGCAGGAGTTCTATCTGAGAACTCTGTACCTACGATGTATTACACTAGTCCACTTGGTTAAAGCGCGACATCTGCGCACGTGCGACAGCTTTGGCATTTTACAGCGTAAAATATGGCAACCGCATTGCATTGGAAAAATGTCAGCTTTCGACTACCGTCTATATATATATATATATATATATATATATATATATATATATATATATATATATATATATATATATATATATATATTTTACCATTACTGCAACGAACAACTGAAAGACAGTCTGTATTCTGTTAGAAGCCACTGCAAAAAAAAGTGATTGTAGCTGTACAGCTTTCCGAAATTATGTTTTTTTTTTTTTCCACGTAAAAAGGTTTCGAACTTTTCGTAATATCTATCAACACTGAATGCTTGAAATTCAAATAGTTTCGGAACGAATGACGAGTGAGATATCGGTATGTGGAGGTCACGTTGGTCAAGTATATGGAGGTCACGTAGAACCTATATTCTACAGCGCAAAAACCCTGTACAGTGGAAACGAATCGTGACTTGTTTCATTAAAGCGCGATTCGCCGCTAGGTTTAGCGACGCTAGCTTGGAACTGTGCCAAGCTCTTGGTAACGGCGTACTGGAAGAGCGAACCTTATGATATCTACGTGTGGGCGCATCGAATAACAAACTTCTGTATTCCTAAAGGACTACGTACGCCGAAATACATTAACCAGTACAATGCAGAAAAGATAGGAGTAATATAATGGAAGGAATCGAGTCCCCAATCTTAATATTTAACAAATGTTGGGTGGAGCAAGAGTGAAGCATGAATTCTTAGAAGCTGAGAGAGAGAGAGAGAGAGAGAGAGAGAGAGAGAGAGAGAGAGAGAGAGAGAGAGGGGATTTGTATGGACGTGCTCGCATGCGTTCGTATGTAGTGTAGCGAAATATAATTTCGTCAGCAGGTTGTTTGTGGCGTCTAGCCTCGACTGCAAGGGTCAGACTATATTTTTAGCTTGTATTCAGGCAACTGTTCATCGTTCTCAGCGATGTCTGGCCACCTGTAGAAGGATAAAATATAAAGGAGAAGAAAGACGATGTCAAGAAGGACAAAAGAAAGGCAGAAATTCCTCATCAAATTGTGCCAAAATGTCACGACAACAAATATTGAATTTTACAGCGTGCTTCGAGTGTATATATTTTTTCCTTTTTACCTCGATGCAAGCGCTTCACTGCCACTGGTGTAGAAGCAATAGTGAATCCAAGTACAGCATGGTCTAATACTACTTTCACTTTTCAGCCCTTCGCGTAGCGAGGCGGTAACTACCATTGACCTTTAGCGTGACCTTAAGCGCGCCGCCAAGCACAGCTGCGCAAAAACAGGGGCTCCAACTCGCGCCGTCAACTCGCGAGGCGGTAGCTACCAACCGCGGCCTAACTCCCGCTCCTACCGCAGCTACCGCCGGGGGTGAAACGTTGGATACTATAGGAGGTGGCCTAGCGGCAGGTGGAACCACTGACGCAGTCTCCAGAAATGCTTTCATTTCTGCTGGCGTAAAGAATGCCGTTGCAGCCGGTACCAGAGCGGCAGTTGTACATTCTGCCTTAACCTCACCCACAACCAAGTATATCGTTGCAGCCACGGCACTCCTTGCCTAGCTACTAATTATACATAGAAACCAGGTAGAACCCCACAATAAACAATAGTTGAACCATATGCCGTGGCCAGAGTGAATCACTGCATAACCATAAGATACCCACAAGCACCAGCTGAACCTAGGCGTAGCCATAGCTATTGCTTTCGCAATTACTAGGCTTAACCAAGCTAAGCCATTGCCAATTTTTTATGTGAACCCGGCTTCATTCATGAACGAGAACATCTTCGGCGGAACTCCGCCTGGTTGGGTACTTGAAACAAAAGTTTGAGAAACACTTATCGCCAACCAAATTATTTATTAGAACCCGACGTTTCGGGACCAACTCGGTCCCTTTCTCAGGGGCGACTCTGACGGAGTTGGTCCCGAAACGTCGGGTTCAAATAAATAATTTGGTTGGCGATAAGTGTTTCTCAAACTTTTGGCTTTATTCATCCGCCGGAATTGTTGGGCTGTCATCGAACACAAAATGCGCCCTCCTATGGTCCATCTGGTCACGCGAAATGACAGAAACCGCCGCTCGTGTGTTGCGAAGGCAGTACAGGGCTGAGCCTGGCAAAGTCATCTCGCACGATTAGAAAGTGTCGACGGCGAGTCATCATTTCAACACCGACCACCGGTATATATGGTTGATTATGAACTGTGCGAACAGCAGCACTCCGCAGAAATGCCTTCTTTCAGCTGTCTTCCTCGCCATTTGTACAATGTTCCTCTTCTTTCAATATCATCTGCGGCTCCACACGCAGGCGTGCAGAGCCGCAGATGTAGAGCCGCAGCTAGCTTCAACAAGATAAGATATAAAGCCTGCGCTGGTTGGCAGCTGCAGAGATGCGGCCGTCTCGTTGCTGGCAGTCAGCTTTGCCAGTATCAATATTACCTGGTTTTCGCGAGACGTTGGCATGGAGAAGCTCCATTATTGATCTCTTTCTTTTTTAATCTTTGTTATTTCACTCTCGTTGTAGATTTTCTTTTTTTCGCGCGAATAAAGAAGGAGACACAATCAATCTGCGGTCGATGCGTTTGCGTGTTGTCTTCGTTGTGCACCGCCCACCGCCGTCCCTTTGCGCGCATTCCCCGGCGTCCTCCCGCTTTCCAAATCTCATCGCAGACTAGTCTGTTAGTCCACTCGGCGGGGGCTTTCTCCTTCTCTCGGCCATGTACCTTGCCTTTTCGGCTCCGTGCACCGCCGCGCCACAATGGTGGAACGGCCCGGGCTGCTGTCGCGAACCATTGATCGCGCAGTACGAACGATGAGGTCTATTAGCTGCCTGAAAGCACCCGCGTTTGGACGCCACAAGCGGAGATAGTGAAGGTCGAAGCATATTTCTCACGAGCGCTGTTGCTATAAATGCTGAAAGTTAATCTGTTAACGAAATTTGGGGGCGAGACGGGCGCTGTCAGCCAAGCTACTGAAGATAGGAGGAGTTACAACAAAGCGAGGAAAGAAATGCAAAAAAAAAAAACTCAGGAAAGTTTATCTGTGTTCCTCCCTATAGTTGTCGATTAGACAACAATAGTGTTAAAGCTGTACATACATCTAATTCACCGATTTCATGAGATGCTACTGAGCAAAGTGTGCTGGCTTAGCGAAATTAGCTCTGGCGCTTTCATACCTTTAGGGGCCCAACATACGGTTTTGCTATAAGCTTTGTAGCTTTCTTGTTTGGGGTACCTTTATAATTTACTGAACTAAATTTTGATTGAAAAGCTAATCAATAAAAAGACTGATTATGTTAATCTGATTGAAATCAGTCTTATTATTTGCGGCCACATTGCACGCTTATACTATTTGTAATTACCACAACGTTAAAAGTGTTATGATCGAGATCCTTTGTTTAGAAGCTTCTGTAAACAAACATATTAAAATCAATCAATCAATCAATCAATCAATCAATCAATCAATCAATCAATCAATCAATCAATCAATCAATCAATCAATCAATCAATCGATTGATTGATTGATTGATCGATCGATCAATTTTGTTCATATTAATGATCTAAATATGGCCTCAAATACATTTTTTTTCACAACAGTGGCGCGAAGTAATGAATTTAACAGTTCAGTGTGTAAGTGAGACAGAGGGATTCGTGCCGAACCATTCAGTTTTCAGCCCTATTCCAGCGCTACTCGAAAATCGGGTCTTTCATTTTATTTTTTGCCCCGCGTTTTGTGTTCTTTGAGGATTACTTAGTACTTTATGGTGCACTGTAGAGGCATTGCAAGCATGATACTTTTTTTTTTGTTATTCGCTGCCCGTCACAAAGTACCTGGTTTAAAGCTTAAGTTTTTGAAAACACGGCAATAACCAACCAAACAATTCAAATTCCTGTTTCATGTCATTCAAAACAGTAAACCTCGTCCCTTCATGTTTTCATCGGGGAACATGAGATATCTCGCTGTTGTCGCAGAGTAACTACAGAGCAAGCATGAACAGGCAAGGGTTGCCTTTTAGAACTTCGAGTTGATAAAAAAGAAATAAAAAAAATGTTTTAAGTTTAAAATGTAACCTTTGTGACCACGAGTGCTCTGTCCTTGTTCCTTTTCGCTTGCGCGTTCGTTAGTGCATAGCACTCAAAGAGGCAGTTTTTCAGCTTCCTGTCTTGATTGCGTGCCTTATTACATTACTGAGCGTTTCCAGTTAGTGTTGCGGGAATGCGTGAGCATTTTCTGCGGGTAACAACGTTATCAACAGCGACAACAGTTAGTCTACCGAGAGAGCTCATACACTGACCTTTTCTTTGCGAAGCAAAGGAAAGGGGGAGGAAGGGCTGTGGGAAAGGGAGTAGGAAGAGTGGATCGGGGAAGCCTGATTAGGCCCAATTAGAAGCTCTAATCACGTCTCCTCGGAGACCAAGATCGAGATGGCAGGTGGGGAGGTGGACATAAATAACGCAATTAGCGCGCCAGTCGAGCACGGCGCGTCTGGACGAGCGAGAATCTCCTGATGAAGCAGCGAGCCGTGGCGGAAGGAACGACGCCCTTCGTCCGCAAGTTGCATGTTTGAGGATGAATCGCTCTAGTTCCAAGAGTCCGCGAAATTAGACAGGTGAAAGTTGTTTTAAACTAGTTTTTTACGCGCGTTTTTTTTTTTTTTTTTTTTTGCTGTAAAATGATTTGGGCGATTATTTTGTAGCAGGAGTCTTCAGTAGTCGTATTTGTTGCCAGCGGGTACTGCATGCGGAAGCTCGCATGCTCAGTGTTTAGTCACTCGTCAGTCGATGAGCAAGCGCATGAAAACAATCAGACCGGTTCGAAGAGCATAATACCTGGAACTCGTACTGAGGCTGGCTCAAGATCAGCAACTATAGCAGGTTCCCGGACGAAAAGCCACCGCCGGTTAAGAAAGGACTTAGGCTTTCCGCTGTTGTCTGCGTATTGAAGTTGTTGATATTCTGTAAGTGGTCCACCACTGCTGCTGTATACACGGTATTAAGAGAGAAAATCAGCGGCGACGTCGAAAAGCACTGCTCAGACCGGTGGCGTATTCATTTCTTGCAGCGAGTGGCCCTAAAGGGCTCGCCTCTTTAGCTTCATCCCTCGCCGAAAAATTGGGGTCGGTGTAGCTGTTGTCAATAGTGAGGGATGGGCAGGATATTCGCTTTCTTGCATACCCCATCATATAATGCTTCCCTTGTTCAGGCTCTACACCGAATGGTCATGTAGTTATTTGTTTCGCTGAAAATCGGTCACAAGCTAACGGGACCATAATGGCTGCGGGTTGATCACTCAGTTTAAAAGAAAACCGCTACAGAATGGGTGCGAGAAAAGAAAGGTAGATGGGGGAGCAAATAAATAGACGACGCATCTCGTCTGTCGAGTCCAGGGCTCTTAAACTCTTTCTACTATGCGGACCGTATTGGGAAAATTTTATTCGTTCTTGGCCTGCAGCCTCAAAAAGGGTAAAAGTTTTCGAGCCTGTGTGCTGCATTACATAGCTCCATAGAACCAGTCTGGCGTGGTGTTTCGATAATGAAAATAGTTATAAGCGATTTAACTAGCGGGGATTATATAGGCTTCAAGGGCATTACTTACATCAGTAGTTGACAGTTAACGCGAGCCTACACGGCGTTCCGGGCAACTTAGACAGAAAAATGAGCGGCGCTGTGGCAAGTTCAAATGCGGTAGACTTGAGCAAAAAATAAAAAAAAAAGGAGAAAGTGACATGCTGATGGAAAACGTGTTAAGCCAGAATATCCGACGTAGATACCGATAGAATAAAACGCCAGACATGTTGCAATGACGGTATAGACGAAATGAGAGGCGGCAAGCAAACATGCGTCCCACAAGTTCCCCGATCTGTCCTCCCACGGAGGAAGAAAGACGGGCTGTCCAGAAACAACACTTCAGACAGGAGGCGCAGCCTTCTCCCCGCTGTGAGCCAATTATAAATCTCCAAGCAACGAAGGGAAGGTGCCTGATAAAGTCCAAAGACAAATACGATACGACCCGGCTGAAGAAGGAAGAAGTAGTACACGGAAGGGAACGGAGGCGCTCACGCTTCACGAGGGCGACAAATTGCTTGCACCGCGTGACAAATAGGACGACGTGAGACGCGCCGCGGCCTCCGGTGCTCGCGCTGTGTCGGAATCTAGACAGATAAGAACCGCTCCCTCGGCGCCACTCGCGGGGAGCAGGAGAGAGGGAGAAAAAAAGAACAGGAGCAGGAAGACAAGCTACCAGTTCCAAAACGACTGGGGCCGCCCTTGACACCTTGGGAGGAGAGGGTGAGAGAAACTTCGAAGTAGAATAAGCGTTCGTTCGTCTAGTACGGGACAAGGTTAGATCAAAGCTATACAAAGAAAAGTTGGAAGAGCGAAAGGAAAACGCGGGCGACCTACAGTGAAAATAAGTAAAGCGCTCGAACCTACTTCAGTTTCATCGTCGATAAGAAGGATAGGCCGCCTGGGGGTGAGGAGCAAGGTAGGAGAAGGAAACGATGGGGAGATGAGGGAAAAGCATTTTCCAGAGGGGGATTCAGTGCAGGAGGCACTCTGCGTAGACGCAGAAGAAAAAAAATGGGGATTGTCTTCGACCCCTCTCCTCTGGGGGGCCCTGAACAGCACGGCTTTAATTAAACCCATTACTATGGCTCGTGCGTACGGGGATTGAAGGCAATGAGAAAAACTAAATAAAAGTAAGACACCAGCAAAGGCAAAAAGAAGAAGCACAACGTGATGCACGAAGGTTTTAGGGAAACCCGGTCGGCGCTCGACCAAACCAGCTTCGCTCTTTCCAACAGACACGGCTGTGTCTGTCTGCCCTTCACCTTTATCGTTCCCTGCCTCTCTCCCCCTCTCTCTCTTGCTGGTTCTCCCTTCTCAGTGGTGGGCACCAGGACATTATTTGCCGGTGGTATCCCAAATTCCCCAAGGAAGCAAGGGAGAACGTAGGGCCGTTTTCCCTATAGCCGCCGCCGGCCAACTTGATTCGCACGGCCCCTGCCATCTCAGTTTTCCCGAGGGGCAATTTTGTGCAGCGCGCCTGTCAGACAAAGAGCAAGTCACTCGAGGTGCAAGCGAGGAAAGGAGCTCTTTGCATAGGGGGAACGATATAGGCCCCCCTACTCTCTTGAAATAAGCCTTCAGCCTATTCATGCAAGGAAAACGTAAGGAAAGAGTGCTAGGGCAGCCCATCACTTGCAAATTATTACACGAGAGTTCTGCGGTAAAAACCTACAGTTGTCGCGTATCTCGCCTCTGCATTTCCCTAGCCGAATGTCGCCTTGCCTTCCCAACGGTGGGGAAACATGGGGCAGCTGATTATGAACATTATTTTACGGTATTTCTGGGCTCCGTGGTGAGAGCTTTGCGCTGGAAGCCGAAACGCACAATTTACGATACCTTATTTACTGGAATTCAGGCCGGTGTGAATTCTAAGCTGACACTCGAAAGATGAAGGTCAGGGAAAAGAGATCTTTCTTCGAAATTAAGTAGGTCGAAAAATTTGAGAACGCTGATATCTACGAAGCGCAGATGACATTTATGTTTCACGAATCTGCCCCCGCTCTTTAGTCATCGACTCCGCTCTGCGCAAAAATTTCACAGCCGTCCTTAACAGACGTTGGTGCAGGTGTCAAGAGCCGACGGCAGGCCTGTCATGCCACCAGGTATTACCCTGACGCCTGTACCACCCTGACGACCCTATAGATTCAATCCTTCAGACAGGTGCCCTCGGTACATCAATTAAGGACGAGGGGAGAGGCGCAGGCCCGGCTTTTAGTGTTACGTGCGTGTCACGGGAAATAATTCTAGCGAAGTGTTATCTAAATCGCAGTTAGGACTAGAGTGTAGCGCTAAATGCCTCTCGCACATTCAAGCGCCATTCATACCCGGCGCTCAGCCTGCCAAGTTATGTGGGAGGACGAAGCTCCACAAACCGCAACATCCCTGCATGAAGTCCAAGCCAACATAAATGTCATCTGCGCTTCGTAGATATCAGCGTTCTCAAATTTTTCGACCGACTTAACATATTTCCGTCTGCAACAGCTAGGAGGGGTGACGACTGAGTGAGGTCTTCTGCTGGAGTTTTGGGGAGGATTATTACTCAGCCGATGCGAATCAAGCAGAAAGTACTTATTTATTACACATATTAATAACAAACGTAAATACGGATCTGACTACCGCAGACACAATTTACACCGACATCAGCGATCATCTGGGCATAATCTTGCCAGTTAAGAAAGCATTCAGTATCTCGGTAAAGGTTCGCTATGAAAGTTATGTTCAGGTGATAACACCGTCATGCCTTGAAAAGTTTCGCGATTCTCTAAGGCGACAAACATGGGCTGCAGTTTATGCAACTAGCCGTGCGGAAGTGGCCTACAGCCATTTTATTGAGACCTTTAAACAAATGTATCACTTTTATTTTTCGCTCGCAAGTAAAAAAAAAAAACACACGAGGCACGTAAACCGTGGGTGATGCATGAGCTCCTGAAAATGATCAGACACAAAAAAGCCTTATACGCTCAGTTCATAAAAACAAAGGATTCGACATTATTCAACAAATTCAAATATACTTTAACAAACTTACTTCACTACTGAAGAAATCAAGGGAGATGGACTGTCTCAATATTCTCTGCTCGGAAATTATGCGCCGATCAGATGTGATCTGGAAGAAGTTCAACTCACTTTTGCACCACAATGTGAAAGGGTCACTTCCTTTAGTTGTGGAGCAGGATGGGGAACACTCTCTCGAGTTGCGCGCTGGCGGACGCATTTAAAATGCTTTCGTACAGCAGTGTTCTGACAGCAGTGAAATCACTACAGCAGCATGATTTCAGATGCAGAAGCATATCTGTTGAACAGCACAACTTCCAGTTGAATTTTTCTTTCGACAACACACTACTCAGAAGTTTTGTCATGCATCAACGCCATTAAAAATAGCAAATCTAAAGACTCCAATGAAATGCAAATCGCCCGTGTAAAGCACGTGCTCAATCTAATTTGTCCTGTTCTAACACATATTTACGATCTAATACTGTCAGAATATGTATTTCCAGAAATAATGAAAGAAGCCCAAGTGATGCCTATATTTAAATCGGGCGAAAAACATGCACTTCAATATTACCGCCCAATTTTAGTCCTGTCCATCTTCTGGAAAGAAACAGAGAAATTACTACATATAACGATGACATCATATCTTAATCGCCAAAAATTACTGCATGACTTTCTACAGAAACAGCACTCTTTTCTTAGAAAGAAATAATTATTGAGTCTTTTACTAACCAAACACTTCAGTTCAGTTCAGTTCAGGCGTTCAGTCGAGTCCGACTCTTCGTGACCCTATGGACCATGTCACGCCACGCTTTCCGGTCTCTCACTATCTTCCTAACATCACATAGCTTCACCTGCAATGCCTCGAGAATGCCATCTAACCATCGCGTTCGCTGCCTACCCCTTCTCCGGCGACCCTCAACCTTTCCCAACATCAAATCTTTCTCCAGCGACTCCTCTCTTCTCATCAGATGACCAAAGTAGCTGAGCTTTAACTTTAGCATTTGACCCTCCAATGAGCAGTCAGGGTTTATGGTCGACAATATCGACTGATTTGATCTTCTGGCAGTCCAAGGAACTCTTAAGAGTCTTCGCCAGCACCACAATTCAAACGCGTCAATTCTTCGGCGGTCAGCCTTTTTCACAGTCCAACTCTCGCATCCATACATCACAACTGGAAAGACCATAGCACGGGTTATACGGATCTTGGTTGGCAGACTAATGTCTCTGCTCTTTACTAGGCGGTCAAGGCTAACCATTGCTCTCTTTCCCAGAAGCAGGCGTCTCCTAATTTCATGGCTGCAGTCTCCTTCCGAAGTAATCTTGGCGCTCAAGAACAGAAAATCTGTCACAGCTTCCACTTCTTGTCCATTGATGCTCCAGGACTTGATAGGGCAAGACGCCATGATCTTCGTCTTTTTAATGTTCAGTTTAAGCCCAAACTTCTCACTCTCTTCTTGTACGCGCATCAGAAGTCTCTTGAGTTCCACTTCACTTTCTGCCATTAAAGTGGTATCATCCGCATATCTAAGGTTGTTGATACGTTTTCCAGCAATCTTCACTCCAGCTGAAGACTCGTCCAGACCGGCCTTCCTCATGATGCACTCTGCGTATAGGTTAAATAGGCAGGGCGACAGTATGTAGCCTTGTCTCACCCCTTTCTCAATCGGAAACCAATCAGTAAGACCATGCCCAGTTCTGACTGTGGCCTCTTGCCCTTCATAAAGGTTCCTTAGGAGACAGATGAGGTGAATTGGAACTCCCATCTCTTGGAGAGCTTGCCACAATCTGCTGTGATCTACGCAGTCAAACGCTTTCGCATAATCAATAAAGCAGAAGTAAATGGGTTTCTGGAACTCTCTTGCTTTTTCCATGATCCAGCGAAGGTTGGCAATTTGGTCTCTAGTTCCTCTGCCCTTGCGAAACCCAACTTGCACGTCCGGAAGCTCCCGATCCACATACTGCTGCAGCCTACCTTGCAGGATTTTTAACATCACTTTGCTAGCATGCGAAATAAGCGCGATCGTGCGGTAGTTGGAACAATCTTTGGCACTGCCTTTCTTTGGAATGGGGATGTAAACTGACCTCCTCCAATCCTGTGGCCACTGCAGGGTTGTCCAAATCTTTTGACATAATGTATGCAGTGTGTTAACAGCGTCGTGGTTGAGGTTTTGAAGCAACTCAGCTGGAATACCATCAATTCCGCTAGCTTTGTTCTTAGCAAGGCTGGCTAAGGCCCATTCAACTTCACTCTTCAGGATGCCCGGCTCGAGATCAGTAATCACAACCGTCCTATGTTGGGTTTGCACATCCGGGTCCTTCTTGTACAGTTCTTCTGTGTATTCCTGCCACCTCTTCTTTATCTCTGAGGCTTCAGTGAGGTCCTTGCCTCGTTTGTCCTTTATCCCGCCCAGCTTAGCACAGAAGCTTCCTTTGATATATTTGATTGTCTTATACAGAGCTCTTGTGTTCCTTAACTGGCTGTTGTCCTTAACTGCTTGACACTGTATGTTCAGGAAGGCATTCTTATCTCTCCTTGCTATTTTCTGAAAATCCGCATTGAGAACCTTGTATCTTTCTCTTTCCCCCATACCTTTTGCCATCCTCCTTTCCTCAGCTATTTGCAAAGCCTCTTCAGATAACCAGTTTGCTTTTTTGCATTTCTTTTGCTTTGGAACTACCTTAGTAGCAACTTCTTGTATTATATCACGAACATCAGTCCACATCTCTTCGGGTTCTTTGTCTTCTAGATCTAATTCTTGAAATCGATTCCTCACTTCCACAGCATATTCTAATGGAATCTGATCCAGATCATACCTGAAAGGCCTTCTAGTTTTCTGCGTTTTCCTCAATCGAAGCTTAATTTTGGCAACAAGAAGCTGATGATCGGTGCCACAATCGGCCCCAGGCCTTGTTTTTACTGCTTGTATAGCGCTTCTCCATCTCCGCCGGCAAATAATATAATCGATCTGATTCCTGTACAGACCGTCCGGTGAAATCCATGTGTACAGGCGCCTCTTGTGCTGTTGAAAATGAGTATTCGCTATGGTCAGGTTGTTTTCTTGACAGAACTCTACTAGCCTCTGCCCAGCTTCATTTGGCTCACCAAGACCGAACTTGCCTCTAATTCCGGATATTTCTTCACTCCCGACCTTAGCATTCCAGTCTCCTATGAGAAAAACGACGTCTGATGAAGGGGTGCGGTCTAAAAGGCATTGTAGGTCCGCATAAAATCTCTCAACGTCAGCTTCTTCAGCAGCAGTGGTCGGTGCATAGACTTGGATAACTGTTATGTTGAAAGGGTGACCTTGGATCCGAAGTGAAATCATTCGGTCGTTTTTGGGGTTGTACCCTAGCACTGCTTTGCCCATTCTTCTGTTTACTATGAGAGCGACCCCATTCCTTCTCTTGGATTCGTGCCCACAATAAAAGACATAATGGTCGCCGGAGTTAAATTCTCCCATTCCGGTCCACTTGAGCTCGCTGATACCCAAGATATCAATGTTCAATCTGTCCATTTCTCGCTTGACGATATCAGTAATATGTATATATATTTACTTTTCCAAAGCATTTGATTCAGTATATCACAAGATTCTCGTGGAAAACCATACGCTCTTCTCAAGTCGTGGCTACAGCATAGGACGCAATATACGCTGATAAATCAACCTAAATCATCTACAATAACCCTTAGTTCTGGAGTGCCCCAAGGAAGCATCCTTGGACCGCGTTTAATTTCTGTATATATTGATGATGTAGTACACTGCAGCAACAATACACAGTTTGGATCTAATGCGGATGATACGTCTGTTTTCGTCACTGGCAGTTCTCAATATGACCTTTAATTTAAAGCTAATATAGTGTTGGCAAAGATAGTGTTATACCTGACAAAGGAAAAATACATTATCAATCCACTCAGTATACACCGAGGCATCGACCTTTTAGAGATAGTTGACTCGATAAAAATCTTTGGCATTATCTTCTCTGTGCACCTAACCTAGGATAAACATGTACAACATAAACATGGTGGCCATTTGGGCTAATTGATGTGAATCTGACATACTGAGCAAACGGAATACACAGAACCACAAGAAAAGAAGTACACCGGACAGCTCTGGACTAACAACTGGTGTTTACTCAAAGAAATGGCCGGCCAAGGAACCAAATGACATATGCGTATCAAACAGCCTCAGCTGCTGGTGTAATATCTCGATTGAGATGTATTCTACCAGAAGAACTTAAGATTATGCCATGCAATTCGTTAGCGTCCTTACTGCAATACTGCGTATTCGTCTGGGGCACAGCAGGTGTCACTTGCCTAACATGTCTGCACTTACTCCAGAAAAAAGCCTTGTGATGTCTAGCTAATGTTCCATACCGCTATCCTTCTCTTCAGTTATTTTTACGCTATGACATCACTCCTATTTTCGAAATGTACAATAAATGGCTACTGCTGTCCCATAGATCTTTTATAAAATCTGGTAATAACTTCCTCGCGCACCTCGACAATCTGTGAATGATTGATTTCGTCCATCACACCCCACATCGTGACACTTGGATTGTTCCCACGCCACGGGCGAACTATTTTTTGCAATACTTATCCTATATTATCCCTGTTTTGTTAAATCTATTGGAAGAAGCATCTTTTCATCTTTCTGTTAAACCCAAATGCTGAAATTAAATGGCTTTTGTCATATTTTCGTACGTGATGTGTTTAATATGCTTTAATATCCATGTGTTCTTTACTGTCATTCGACTATTCGTTTGGTTCTGTTCATGTATTTTTGTTTACTGTAGTTATTTCTATAACTGCTGTATACTCGATGGATTCGCGTGTCTTTGTAATTATTGCGTCTTTGTGATCTCTGGAAAAATACAATAGCCGTACCTGTTAGACGCCAACTTTAAGGGGACCCACTTCAAGCCGTTCTCACGGCTTTTAGTCCGGCCGCCGCCTCTCAAAGCAAATAAAAATAATTGAATTGAAACAATTGGTGTTATTTTTCAAGCGTCAGTAAGTTGCCGGCATAATACACAACTTACCCAACCGAGAGAAAAAAAAAATCATAAAATATTCTGTCACAGTACAATTTGTGCGTAGTTTTTAACCGTTGTGACAGCGGAAATTTCTGTAGTAACCTCACAGATTTGTGTAGTTACCACAAAAAAGTACCAAGAAAAAAAAAAGGATAAAATTACACACACACAAAAAAAAAATACTACGGGATTGCAGAAATCTATGACGTTGCAACAAAACTGCCGCATATTTTCTCGTATCTTTGACACGGTTGTGTTTTTTTTTTCTTCTGGGTATAATTTTAAGTCCCCGAATCTAAACCAACCTAAAAGTTTCGTATCTCATATTCATAAAACGTAATAAGAAACTATCGGTCTAGGTTCGAATAAATACGGTAACTCTTCAGTGATGTACCAGTCAAACTTGAATACCCCCATTTGCCGGGCAATTAGACTACAGCCTCTCATTAAACACCAAGAAAGGAAGGTATACCGCATAGCATGCAACAAGGCAGCGCCATATAGCAGCGTTTTGATAAGGCTACCGGCCAGGTCTAGCCGTTTTGTATTCACTATTTTCTGCAAGAAAACGAGGATGCTAACAGCTTATTCATGTGGTGACCTCTTCAGAAATACGTGCATGCAAAGGTGCCTCAGGACGAAAACACCACTTGTACTGAATCTCGACATCATATGCTGTATGTCAGTAAGTGTCCGTCCATTTATCACTGAACCTCATTTCTCTTTTATATCCCCAGTATAATTGAGTGTACAGAAAATGGTGCGTACTATTTGCCTTGCCTCATCAAGACCTAATGTTTTCTCCGACCGCTGGGATCTCGTGCTCCGCTTCGTAGCCGTATAGATGGCAATCGTAACTACCTCCTCTGAACTAACTCACTCTCTTATAGCCTGGCGGGACTGGAGGAGAGAAACCGAGCCTAGACAATGCCGAAGGAAGGCGAAACGCTTGAAACGAGCTAGGGACCACGAAATCACAGCTCCTTGTCTTTTTTTTTTTTTATTTGTCTCGGGTCCCTACTTTGGTGGCTTTGTCTCGTTCTCTTTTTTTGTGTGTGTGCTTGTGTGTCGATCTGCGTCGCGTGTGTTTCCCAAGGGATGCCCCCATAGGGCTGCAACGATTCCCCTTTTCCCCAAAATGTTATTATCGGGATCATCTCGGCGCGGGCCCCTGGAAATGAGTGGGCCGCATTCTCTCTCCTTTTCCTTTGTCTCTCGCGGGGATTGCGTCCCCGATTGGCGCCGCTATTGCAGCAGGCGGGCCGAGAGACGTTGGGATCTCGCGCCTGACGTGAAGGGATTTCGTTCACGTCAACGCAATATCAGCCAGGATTACTATCGTGCTGATCTCTCTTCTTTGAGAATGATATCTGTGACGTGATAAGATTGGTCGCTGTAACAGTGGCCTTAATGTTCCAGAACAAGAAAAAAAAAAGATATTTTACGACATATCGCTGGTAAAAACGTGCTACTTTCAAGCACAAAATGCTTTTTCTCAGCTTCCGCTGTTGGCAATGTCTTCCAACTTTGTTCCGAAGCTGGCGGTACATTTTTATTTTATTTTAATGGCTGGCACCTAATTCTCTTCATAAGCTGTTCTTCGACCCAAAATCCAATTCAGCTCGGTGTCTGTGAACCAACTTTTGCGAATCAGAGCTCTCAGCTAATTGTAACCATGCTTAAAATAAAAAAAAAAAAAAACATTACAGAATGTCGGAACGAACTGAGGGTTTTCTTCTTGTTTTCTTGTTGGCCAGAATTGTGAGTTAATACTTAATTATTATTATACTTATACTTATTATACTTATTTATTAGCTATTATTTATTGTCTTAAAGAAAAAAAAAATCTGTCAATGCAGAAGTTGTAGATCGTCTCGAAAAGCAGCTCACATTTATGTTTGTGCCAAGCTTGTATTACTCACGTATGGCTTGGTTTCGAGGCCTTAACAGAAACCTGTCCCGTGACCTGCTGTTGGCACATATCTTTCGCCCAGTGCACGTGGACAGCCCGATCGGGGAGAAAGCTCAAAATAAAAGTAGATTTTATTCTCTAGGGCGCGTGACACTGAAGTTACTCGCAACAACCCAGAGTTACTTTCAATAAACTGGGACATTCAGTATTTTTTAAAGAAGGATGGACTCTATTTAGCTCGGAAACCTGGTATATTCTGAGCCTCGAACGATACCATTGAAGGAGTGTACCTTGTTGGGCCATATGGTGCATGATTACGACAATAAACCGGCGGAAAGGGACGAGTTCATAAGAAGTACACAGGATGACGCTGGAAGCACAATTGTATTTTACTGGATGAAATGAACGCCATGTGAAATGCGTCAAAAATACCCGAGTGAACATGCGCGTAAGTAACCACGACACCAACAAAACAACAAAACCTTCGATTGTGCAGATGATAGGTGACAAACTATTTCCCGTTCATGAAGTGGCGCTCTTTTGCTGTAAAACTGAGAAAGCCTTTGCTGACGCATTCAGTGCTTAACTTGTGCGCAATGCTAGCTTAAACGCTCGTTAATGTATTGGCCAGTTTTTCAAATTGGCTAACAAACGAAATGCAGCATTGGGGTTGCTCTCCAGCGCTCACAGAACTGTCGTCACTTTGTTCCCGTATCGCTACAAATGAGAACACAACATTATAGAGCACTGCAGAACCTGCACTGGAGCGACATGAAAGCCTATGCTTTGCTGCTG
Source organism: Amblyomma maculatum (assembly GCF_055883805.1). Classification (NCBI taxonomy): domain Eukaryota; kingdom Metazoa; phylum Arthropoda; class Arachnida; order Ixodida; family Ixodidae; genus Amblyomma; species Amblyomma maculatum. The sequence continues at coordinate 68,696,046 of NC_139344.1, read as the reverse complement.
CTATCGCGACACGAGACGCGTAATTTTGTTTTTCATTTTGGTACCACCGCAGTTACTATGGCAACGCCATGGCGTGTTCTGGGCGTGCAGTGGCGCCACCGCTGTTACTATGGCAATGCCTGGCGTGTTCACACATGTGTGGGCACGCAGTGGTGCCATCGACATTGAGCTGTTAGGACGTCAGGCATTGTAACTATATCTATGACTGTCACTAACTGAGTATTAAACTGCTATGACTAACCATGATTATAACTATGACTAATTATGACTATGCGTAACTGTGATCATATACCTATGATTATGATTAATGACTGTGCCTACTCCAAACATAATTATTATAATGATTTATCAGTAATTGATGGGATTATAAGCACTGTATAAGCACTATGTTGAAAAGGAAAGGTGACAAAAGTGATCCTTGTGAGGTGCCTCTGCTTCCAAGACTAAGTTTTTAGGATTTAATGGAGCCCAACTGGAGGTCTCTGTCCTGCCGAATTAAAATGCTTTTATGAAATTACACGTGTTTGATTAACTTTCAGTTCTTTTAACGCGAGCATGATTGTCTCGTGTTGTGACATTGTTAAAAGCGTTAGTAAGGTCCAGTGCTAAGATAGCCCTGGTCTATTTTCTATCGCTTGGGTGAAGAATTTCTTCAGATAATTTCTATATTATGTCTTGCACAGATAACTTCACTTTGAACCCAATCATAGCGTTAGGCAGAGGTTCTGATAGTCAATGTGGTCCTGTAGTATAGTGAACACTAAGTGTTCCAAGACTTCCTGAAGACAGGATGTGAGTGCCTGAGGTTTTGCAAACTATCTTTTCCGGTCTAGGGACGAGCACTCTTTTAGGACGGAAGCTCCCCCTTCTGCCAGAACTTTTTGAAGTACTTTGTCAGTGCCTCTACCGAAGGATCGTCTCTGAGTGCTTATTCGTGACTTCGCCTGCTTCTGGTGCCGAGAAGTGTTTGGAGCGCAGCGCGCACCTCCGACTCCTGAAGCTGCTCAATCTAATTTGCCTTTCGGAATCCCTCGATGTGTCAGTTTGTTTTCGCTAATCTATTTCAGGAGTTAACCACCCATGCGCTCGTAATTGTGTCCAAGTGCATGTGTTGATATCTTGCCGAGCGTGGCTTTGTTGCTCTCCGGATCCATCAAATACCCGAGTAGGAGCCATGTATCTATAGCGGCCCAAAGAGTGCCGTTCATCCCATCACAAGCTTGTCTCCATTACTGATTTGTCAAGTTCGGTGCTTAACTTTCAATTTCATTGGAAAACCTCTCAAACTTTAATGCGGATGTGCCAGTTAAGTTCCAGCTATTTCCATCTCTTCTGCAGGCCGTCATATGCCTCCCACATGTATAGAAGACGACTGTCTACAGATTGCGTGTGGCCCTTAGTAGGGAGAAAAAGAAACAAACGAGCGAAGAAGGGCGGCTTAGGAATCTCGCACGCAACGTACGTTCCAGAGCGATAGGAAGATGCTAACAGCGGATCAGTATTATTTCTGCAATAAGTTCTACGAATTGCGCGCAAGGCGATCTTCAATGAGTCCTGTAGCGGAAAGGGCTGAAACAATGGCGGGCGGTAATATAGCTGTGGAGTGCTGAGCGAGTGGCCCGCGGGTATGTAGAGAACCTCGTCGCTTGTTTGATACAGCGTTGCTGGACATGGCGAATTAGGAACCGTATTCTCCAAATCGTTCACTAAGTGGAGACATATTCTCATCAGACTGCGGCGATTGGTAGATGCCCCAAATACGGAGAAGATGGCCGCGGTACCAGATAACAGCGGAAGTTGGAGTGCGTGACATAAGGGACATAGTGGCGGCTCTGCACTAACACGATATCCATAGCAGAGATAAACTATTGGAAAAGGCTTGCCTGCGGCGCAAGCAAAAATAAACACCGATATCCGAGTTACAGAAAGAAGGATGTCAAAGAAAAGAAAAAAAAAAGAACACGTTAAGGCAAAGACATGACAAAGGGGAAAAAAGTTGCGCTGAAAGTAGCTTGCGGAATGCATGAGGGGCTTATTGTCAAAGTAAAACTTCTGCTTTTGAACGAAAAAGAAGCAACTGGATGCTTTGTATAGCAAAATGATAGGATAGGGTTAGGAACACAATTTATGGCTCGAAAATGTTTGGCCAATACGGCTTGGTACGAGAACGCTACCGACGTCGGTGTTTATAGCCGCGTGTCGGGGGAAGCGGTTATAGGGAAAGCAAAGGCTGGGGATCAAATGAGCGACGGACCCATTAATTGTATAGACTGCCGTATTGATTCCTCATGGAACGGCAGTCAGCTTCCAAGCAGCGACAAATTTCGACATCACCGGTGTGACCACCACAAGTCGTATTACCTCAACTGTAAAAATGGAGAAAAGTAATCTTCCAATGCCTACAATTACCCTGTTCAGTTCCGGCTTCGGAAGGCTGTTCACTTCAGTACGTAGAGGAATCCTAGAAAGTGGAAGTTTGTAATAAGGGAGCATGTACTCATGGGTGGGTATTTATGCTTCGCCGAGGATGTTAATGAATAAATACGTCCTTTCCAAGATATATACTTAAAGGTGTGACATCAGCCATCTTTCCCAGTGAAGATAACGGAATCACCTGCCAGCTAAATATTGGGTACTCTAGGTACAAAATCACGCAAGTGCAGGCAGCAGTCCGCTTGCCGTGGCTGTTGCTGATTTTCATATATCCCTGCGTCAAATCTCTGGCGTACTTCTGTAAGCATCACAGAAGATGCATTGAACGCCCCCTATTTATTCCACGGTTCCTTCGTACTTCGGGCTGATTTCACTCATTGTTACTCGAAGGAGCCTTGCCGCTTGTGTGGTGCTCGGCATCAACCTTGCAAGTGGTTAGAGCGCCCGTCGCGGCTGCGGGAGGTGGTCAGTTCGAAACCCACCGTCAGACACCCAACTGTAAAAATGGGTACAAGCGTCCCTCGGCCTGGCGCTCGGCTTTCCTAGGGGTATTCGCTTGGGAGAAGCTCCGTAAACCCCGCTGCGCCCCCTGGTGGGCCAAACCTAGTTTCGAACAACCTCGCAACCTGCAAAGGTGGTTCATGTTCGTCTTGGCTCTCCCTTTGAGCCTTGGCACAACCAGCATACAACTATAAAAAGAAGAAAAAAGTAAAAAAGGGCTACATAATGGGCTGTTGCCGCGCAAGGCGGACTTATTGTTGTCCGATGGCGGAACGAATCACTGCCACATCGGCGCAACTATTTGGGCCGTGACCCCTCTTCCCAAGCATTTCACCCCAGAAGAGCCGAGCACCAGGCCGGGGGATAGCTTGTACCCATTTTATAACCGGTGGGTACCCGGCGGCACCAGGGATCGAACCCGGTACCTCCCGAATGCGAGGCGGATGCTCTACCACAAGGCCACCGCTTCGTTGCACGTCGCATGAACCCCGATCATTGCGCACTTAGGCATTCGCTAATTAAGGAAAACATCATTAAGTGGTTGTTGTTGCCCTCCCAGAAACAGTACTCCCAAGCGCATCTCCCACGAAACTGCTTATTGACCTCATACCGTGTCTCAGTCGCCATTCGCACAACGTCCATCACCAGTCTCTACGGGTGGCAACAGCCCCAGCGGGTTACGCGGCAAACGGCGCAGTGCATGGACGACCGACTAGTAACTGCTACCACAGCCTGCAGATACGGAGGAGCCGCGTTTGGCAGGGCGGAGCATTCGTCGCTCAATTTGTGCGCGTGGGCAGCACGCACGCACATACTTGCCGTCCCAGGGCTGGCGTGCACTCTTCCAAATGAGCCGAGCGAGATTCGCGCGCAGCGTTTTGACACTACGCAGGCGGCTCCAGTGCGGAACCCGAGTTCTCGGGGTGAGCGCGCTACGCTGCAATACTGGCAACCCAAGCCGCGCAGCTCGCTGCTTGCGGTTTGAGTCCGCGGATAATGTTTCGCAATGCTCAGCGGTTCTGCGCTGCCTTCTCATGTTTCCCCTTTTCGAGCCCTCTCCTTCGGCTCGAAATCCTTTCCTCGTTCTCCGTCTCCATCCTTTTTCTTCGGTCTCTCTGCGCCATTTATAGTTGAGAAAATAAGCCCCAGATGGCCTGGCTGCGCGTGCGAGTGTGCGTGCGCTCCCAGGAATTAGCGTTTCTGGGTAACGCTCTGGTGGCGTAATCTAATTGGATGAAGCTCGCTGGCGTGTAATGTGGTTTTCACGCGTGTGGAGCTGATTAAGTAGTGATGGCGGCGTCTGCGCAGATGCCCACTCATTGCCTGCACTCGTAATCATAACTCCTGAGCACACGTGGCTCTTCTACGGAGTCGAGCTGGGAGCGTCACTGCGGCGCTTCTTGCGTGCGTGTGCGCTTGTTGATCGTGCACAGGATGGAAGAAAGAGAAGTGCGACGCCACGGCCGCGCCGCGATAGAGCGGCATGACCATAACAAGGGGGCCATACTATCCTGTCTGCTGACTCAGCTGGAGCTGCTATGAAGCAGTGGCAGGCGCGCTGAAAGTTTGCGACCTCAGTCAGCATTCAAACGCCCCAACTTTGATGCATGCCTGTTTTCGTTCTTTAAACACGTAATTCTGAGCAGGTAGAAGTTTTCGCATGCCGCTTAAGGCCTATTCGCACGATGGACCGTTCACCCCCGCAGACCAGACGTCCCGTGACGTCCTTCTTCCACTTTGCGAGTTCCACGGTAGTCCCGCGTTGGGGGAAAAGCGGCGTCTACGTCTAGTCCCATCGCTGTCACTCCGCTGACCTTCGTCTTCATAGGTGGAGGTAATGGGGTTAGACATGGGCGCGGCCAAATTTCGTCGTGCTATATGCATCAACAATTGCAGGCTAGGAGCGAACTTCACGGAGCGGAACGTAGACGTCGCGTGATGCCTGGCCCGCGGTTTTCCGCGAGTTCAATGGCCTATCGTGTGAATTGGCCTTTACAATGCAAAAAATTTAACTTCCGACCGAAGAAAGCCGCGTCATCGGCTCTAGCGTAAAACACGTGGCGCTCGCCGCCTCTAGGTGGACACTGGAGGAGCATTTCGTGCCTTCACGCCTTCGGAAACAATGTCCCATTATGAAATCGGTTTCCGATGATGAAACCGGGAGTTCAAGTGACGGGTATACGACGATGTGCGGGACCAACTCTCGCGTTTACTTCGACGGCAACCGCAGATATGCGCTCGGATCGGGTGTCCTGAATCTTGCCTCTATTAGGCTGCTGCATGAAAACATTAATTATGCCTAAACTGCGAAAGATGTGCACTTTACGTGCTTGAAATTGTGGCTGCCTACCTGCAAGCAGCATGTACCGTACGTTCTTTAGCGCTCCCGAAGACAGAACTTGCCAGAAAGTGTTGCGGAAGACCATTGTCAGCAGAAACCTTGCTTTTCAGCTCATTTACTATTTGTGCGAATTGCCTTTACAGAGTGGTTACGTCAGCGGAAGCAGTTTCCCAAAACTAATGTGCTACAAAGTCGGGTGTGTAAAACCTCACCACCGGCGAATTGCTTGTAAACATCGCTTTGCATTTCCACTCACTGGCCAGGAAGGAAATATGACAGCAGGAACTCACTCAACTTGGGAAAGCTCACGAAGCTACTGCTGCTGCAGGTGATGCGTTAGATATGAAGTACTGTCTTGGTCAAAAAAGCTTATCCATACAGTTATCAAATCAAGACCTATTTCTTGCGTTTTTACGATGTATCAGATGTCCAGAGTCGCCAAAGCGAACAGCTATGGAGCATCTCGCCGACGGCGTGCGCTCATTTGATAAGGTCAAGCATTTCACAGTGCATACATCGTGTCAGCCAAACAAACGAAATACCTGCGGTGCTTGATGCGTTCATTGTGTCCCGTGTTCCGCTTTTAGCCAGGGATTACAACAGATGAATGCCGTCTAATACTGCGTAAATCGGATCATTGACTTGCTTATGACGACTGGCATGACTATTCCTGCAATAAAGATAGGAAATATGCTCTATAAAGATTCGTTTGGCCCCAACGTCGAATATTATTTTAGAAATTCAATGATTTGATTCTTCAATTTGTGCCGCACCCCGTAGCAGCTGGATCAAATCTCGTATCTGCGGCTGTGTAGGCTTATATTCACACTAAAGACTCTCTGATTGTATCACCTCGCGCCGCCGTCGGAACCCCGCTCACTGGAAAAATCGGTCGAGATAGGTGTGCTGTTCGACTCCTAGTCGTCATTTATGAGCGATCCTGCTGCCTCACTGCTGACTGGTAGGTCATCTCACAGGGTACAACGGTTTCTTCGCATTTTATAGTCGTTTAGGATTACCAATAACGTATTCCTGTTAAAGAACCATTATTTCGAGATTGAAGCAAATAGTGTTCAGTTGAGCTTAACCTTAACAAATTCCATGCCCTCTTACTAATAGATTTAAATCATGGAATGTTGAAGGACGATTTATATTACCAGCTATTAATACGAGGTACGTGTTAATCTCTACGAAATTATGTGATGAATTAATTTTGGCTGCTTGTGAGCGAATTTGCGCCATATATGATGCGTGCAAGTGTTTGCTGACATGCTTCAAGATGGCCAGGAAACTAACTGTGCAAACTATCCTGACACAGCAAGTATGCTACCATGGCTAGGCTTAGTAACCTTAGGAGGAGCCGTTGCATGGTTTTGTTTTGGATTATTTTTGGCTGAGAGATTGGCTTCGGTGGTAAATGAATAAAATGTCAGTTGAAAGGGGCTTGCATTCGTCAAATGAATCAAGCGCACCAATTTTAACTGGAAGCATTGGAATATAGAAAAAGAGAAGATAGAGACTATATATATATATAGGTATATATATATATATATATATATATATATATATATATATATATATATATATATATATATATATATAGTGGTTATGAACGGCTTCTGAGCTAGATAAACATCATATTTAACGGGCAATTTTTTTAGTCTTTATTACCTATCTACGAAAGGATTAAAAATAGTTAACTCCTTGTCCTTAACGTCGCTTTCTGAGGTGCACTCTCTCCTTAGGAAACAGAGCGCCGCCACCAGTTGGCGCCACGTGCTCCGATGCGTAGGGCTCACCTTGAAAATGGATCTCAAGCATCATGCAAAAAAAAAAAAAAGAAGAAGAAGAAGAAGATAAATGTGCGAAGCGAATAAACGCCAGCTGTCACGGGATAGTTGCACTGCGTATATTACTTCTTACAATTTGACATCGGGGCTTACCTTTTGGGAGGTGGCCATTGTCTCCCAATTGCGTGACCCGCCCTGGCTGCAAAAAAAAATGCGAAAGAATATTAATTCAATTTTACTAAAACAATTTTTCTTAATGATTTTGGACGTTTACTTGGTTAAAGTTATCAAGAAATTGATGCACAGAGTCGAGTCGTAAATACGAAGAAAGGCTATTATTCATCGTCGCGACCATGCATTTTACAGCCACACTTGTCCGCAGAAAAATAACATGCACAATGTTTTTTTTTTTTTTTCTAGGAGGAAACCGTTAAAAGTGTGAAAGAGGTAATAATTTGTGTTCGCTTTACTCCCTGTAGTTCTGGTAGAATCACTAAACACTGACTTTTCGGCTTTTATTTTTGTCGTTAGCTATATAACTGCGTCGATTAACTGATTGCGTTGCGTTGATTCGCTGATTAACTTAAATAGGTTTTTTCGAGCTTTAACATCTTTGCGCCTAAATGTGTGGGAGCTGACGGTTGTTTGAGTAGTAACGGTTTCACTTTCTGGCTACAGAGCGAGATTTACGTGCAGATGACAGCAGCAATGGGTCCACGTTCTGCCATTCAGTAAAGCCGGAACCCCTTTGCACTCGCCGCATTGGCGGCGAGGGGAAACCCATGTGTCAGTACGAAAATTATGCCACCTGTTCGTGCGGAACGAAATTTGGTATCGAAGCAGCAGCGAGAACCTTTACATCAATTGGAAATAGCGGTCAGCCGTTCTAATGCCAAGGCCGACTCCTTTCCCTCGATTGCTTGGAGGGCCTCCTGTAGCTTCCAAATGTTTGGAGGCTGGTCCGGACGGTCTGACTGTTGTCAACTTCGTAGTGCCAAAAGTGATAAGAGGTCTGAAAAGTGGCACGCGGTCTGAAAATAGCTTCGGTCTCGAGCGGGGAGGAGAGGGTGTTCGTGCTGTTTACTCCTTACAATGGCTGAAGTTAGTGAGGGAAGGTACTTTCAGAGCGTAGATATGGATACTAAGGTCGCACGTCTTTTCCGTATGTATGACGAAACGCTGCAATAAAAGCAGCTGCGTACGTGAATAATATCTCCGTGCATCGTCAAAGCATGAACCACATCATGGGCGGCATCTCGATTTCTGTTTAATTGTGTTGCGGTCCGACTTCTGTTCGCTGAAATCACTCAAGTTTCGTGAGCTCCGCAGTTTTGGAAGGCCATAAAACTGAACCGAACTCCGCTCGACCAACAATGCTTGTTTCGTGTTACTGCCTTCCTTATTCTAATGGCGCAGCAAAGCAAACTTTGCCATTAGTAGCCGTACACTTCGCACAAACCATGGCGCTTCCATTACGCGGCCATCTAGACGGAGCGAACAATTTGCGCGCCTCGACGCGGCCGCTGGCCGGTCAGAAACTACCGCATTGTCATTTAAGCGCTCGCGGGGGGACCGGAGGCGTGAATAAACGAGCCTGTTGGCTATGCGGAGCTCTACTGTTGAGCCCTCGTAGAAAATGGAGCGAGGCAAATTAATGGTCCGACCCCGGCACGCGCGAGACGGCTCGCTCTCCCCCAGACCGTCTAGCGGGCCAGTGGGCCCCCGCTTGGCACAGGGCACGCGTAGCTTGCGTCGCTCTACTTCCCTCATTGTCTTCCCGGCTGCCCCCCTTCAACGTCGGTCTTTGTCTCCTCAGGCATTGGAAATTTCTCCCTGTCTAGTGCTGCTACGAATGGTGGAAACTAGTATAGAAAAACCGAGACATCGTCTCTGAGTAACGATCGATTGTAGTGAACGAAATACAAGAAAAAACAACAACAACAACAACAAAAAAGCGCGACGTGCAGCAAATGCTTGGGACGCAACTGATCGACACCTGCACACTGTGACGTGAACAACACGTGTAAAAACCGGGATCACCAATGGGTCTATAAGGCGTGTTATCACTGTAAACGCTTCCGCCACTGGGGAGCCGCACACCGAAATCTATATTCTGAACAGAACGCGACAGCAATCTTAGACGCAAGTATCAAGGTCATAGAATTCTTGCAACACAGGTACCACCAAAGTCGAATGAGGCGCACAAGGCAAAATGAAAAGGCGAACCTCAGAGAACAAGCACAGCCATCGGAACATTACAAACAGACGCTTGGTTCATTGTCGGCTTAGGGGAAGAGCACCCATTGAACTGCGGAGGTGAAAATTAGTCAGTTACATCCACTGTTCGCGCTGAAGTTTTCTTGTTCTGATTTTAGCGTTTTAATTGTCCCAGTCGCGTTGCATTGGGCCCAGGTGGTCCCTAAATGAACGTTATGCGGGCAGAAAACGCTTCTCCAGGTTGTTCGACAATATAAATACTAGAGAGAAGTAACCAAAGGCACAGTTCGCAACCTGTGGTCGTGATTTGCCTCGTGGTGCATGCTGTGGTACACAACACGCGCTTCGTGCGTTCGAAGGGCTCCTGTGAAATGCGAAGTGCCGCTTGTTCTTTTTACCATCACCAAATAAGCCAATAAATTGTGCTTTAACTGAAAATCTAAATGACCACACTCGCGCAATGAAATGCAATGAGCACTATCTTGGAAAGCAAGAAAGGCGGTTTATTTACTTGCATTTGTTCACCAACCTGTTCAGACGCCTACTTCATTAAGCTGAGCACGGCCAGGCGTAAAAACGAAAGGTATCCCGAGGGAGCGCGCAAGAAAGCCCAGCGACAATTTGCTGCCAGAATGAGGCGCCCATGTACTACCCTTCGGCAAGCACTGTGGGTCAGGATGGCGTTTCGAAAGAGTACGCTAGAACAAACAGCACTTCATCCGCCAGGACCATTTCGAATAGCAGCCATTGGCCATTTAAACTGCTTGCGTTCGATCGCTGGGGACAAAGAGGGTAGCGGGAATACTAACTGCGGCTGCGGGCGCCGTAACAGCAGCGGCGCGCCCTCATCGGAACGCGCCGAGGAACGACGCTTGCAGGAGAGCCTTTACGGCTCTCCGAATTGCCGCATCCCTTTGCTTCCTTCGGAGAGCGCCTTTTGTATTCCCGCGCAATCTCCCTCTCTCTCGTTATTTTACCATCATTCCTGCCGCGTGTTTGCGGCCGTTCCTTTCTTTGTTTTTTCCTCGAAGTGTCCACTCTCGTTTCTTCGCTCCCGAACCTCGCTCTCTCTTCCGAGTTATTGCGCCTTCATTCTCGCCGCGTTTGTAAGTATCCATCGGCTTTGCGTCCACATTTTCCGCCGTCATGGATTTGTTTTCGTTTTCTTCCTCCTCTTCCCGCGTCTTCCCTCCTTTCGTTTCTCCCGCAGTCTCGTCCGCATCCTCTTCGCTTTCTGCGGGTTTGTCCGCGGCCAGCCCTCTCCATTTAGAGCACCAGACGAAACGGGCGCCCCCTCTACTCCGCACCCTCCTAGACGATGCTGCTAAGGCTAGGTAGAGCGTGCGGCAGGCTCGCCGTTTCCAGACTTGTCGTTTCGCGAGCGAGCGAGGCGCTGGAACACGGCGCTCGTAAAGCGCCTTTCTATGGGCGCACCAGCGTCAAGTGTTATTGCCGGCGGTCCAGATTAGTCTCTCCACCTCACCCGTGTTCTTCTTCCTTCCTTGCCCCTCTCTTTCTTCTTCATTTACTCTCTTTATTTTTCTTTTGCTTTTCTTTTTATTGCCCTTCTTTGCTGCTGGCTTTGCGCTAGCCCGTTCTCTTTAGATCCCGGCAGGGTAGTAGCTGGCGCTGGGTGGAACGGGCTGCCCCGGTCCAGGCGCGCGTAGACGCGTAGTTTCGCTCATTGAAGAGAGTTGGTTGGTTGCGGCGTGCTCCCGTCTCCTCTGCACTGTGCGGCGACGCTGATTCCATTGCGGCGATGAAACGCTGTCCCATATATTGCTCCGCTCCGGCTCCACATCTTTTTTTTTTCTTTAACTGTGCCCCAATCTTCAGTCTCCAGTTCTGTGCCTTGATCAAGCTCGGCTGGTTGTTTGTTCCTCCCTTGTATTTCGAAGATGGGGCAAACGCAGGCGCTCAGTGATTCCTCGATTGCGAAAATAAAATAAAAAAAAAAAACGAAAGAAAATTTTTTGTGCGGAAACCTGTTTCTAGCGTTGGGTTGGGATCATTTTTTTGAAATTTTATTTTGATGTCATGAGGAACTTGATGACATACATTTCACCATGCAAAGGAAGCGAGTTGCTCACGCGTGCGCATCTTTCTTTATGACTAAGAAGTTGCACGGAGGGCAAATTCGACTTGACACCGTGTTACCGTGGAAGAAGAAGAAGAAGAAGAAGAAGAAGAAGAAGAAGAAGAAGAAGAAGAAGAAGAAGAAGAAGAAGAAGAAGAAGAAGAAGAAGAAGAAGAAGAAGAAGAAGAAGAAGAAGAAGCAGAAGAAGAAGAAGCAGAAGAAGAAGAAGAAGAAGAAGAAGAAGAAGAAGAAGAAGAAGAAGAAGAAGAAGAAGAAGAAGAAGAAGAAGAAGAAGAAGAAGAAGAAGAAGAAGAAGAAGAAGAATGCTCGGTCACCCGCAGCTAATGCTTTCGCTTCACATGCGGTTCAGCAGCGTTGAACCCTTCTCATTTTTTTAGTTCCTGAATTAAATTACGTTGGGCACTGCGCTGGTGGAAACAAAATACGCGCCAGCGTATCTTCAAGTCACCTAGGGCGAAGATATAAGATAACTCGAAAAATAGCACTGCAAAAATTCAACATTTAACTATACCAGTCTACCTTTGATTTTTGGCATTAGGACATTTCTCATTTTGCATTTTGTGCTCCTTTTGCTGCATGCGCTCCGAAGAATGCTCCTTACAATGAAATATAAGCACATGCCATGCTGGATGCTGATCTGCGTACTTGAAAAATGGGCTAGGGAAAAACGGTGACGACCTCTTCCTAGGGTCCGTCGTGGGAGCGACATTCCTTCGTCACGCAGCGGCCGAAGATACCCAAGGACGCGAAATCAAAGGCGAGCGGCGAGCACCGCCTAATTGTCCCCGCACACGTCATCATTCCTCACATTGAGCCCGCTTTCCCACTGTGTGCAGAACATGTACGTCCAGGGCAGGCTGCGGCCGCTAATTCCCTGCCCCGCAGCAGCGGAGGAAGAGGTGCAGAGGGGGGCAGGAAACTGACGCGCTCCTTGTTAGTCCGGATTAGCTCTCCGAGCCACTAGCAGAATAAACCAGCCTCGGTGGGATCCCTCGGTGTAGGCCGCCATGCCGTGCCACGGCCGAGAGGATAAACACTAAGCAAAAACCTTCGCGGTTCAGCAGAAAGCAAGCGAAAGGGAAAGAAGACGCCGGGAGGATGGTTCGGCAAAGACGCGCAGGGAATCTCCCTTCCTTCCCCAGCCGGGGAGCGCGGGGAGACTCCCGCTGGCTAATTGGCGTCTCCCGCCACGTTTGCCCGTGTCCGATGTGCCGCGCCTGCGGGCGCGCTGGCGGCAAAGCCGGACAGCAAATCAGCCGGGACAAGTCAAAGCCAACCCAACCGTCCGGCATGCTTGTGTGTCTGTCCACCCTGGGCCTGCCAAGCGCAGGCTTGCAGACCATTTGACCGAGAACTCTCGGCGCCGAAGACACGCGCGGGTGATGTGCCTTCTCTTTTGTTCGCTACCTCCCGGGTCCCAACAACATTCGTAGCGCCCGGCAACTGCAAGCGTGTTAGTATGTGGCGTTTGTCTATGTGTGCAAGTTTCTATATCTGCTCATCATCGGCCCACTTTGGGGAACGTACTGGTCCAACCGAGATGGTTAAAGCTTCCAGTACTCAGTGAATATCTCCGATTTCAAATGGTAGCCGCCTACAAAAAAAATCAGATTAGGACGGCATCAGTATAACGAGGCTCGACTGATACTCAGATAACTTGAGTAATGTGAGATATTCTTTTTCTCCTTTAAAGCGCGTTGGTTACATTTACTGCAGTCGCAGGAGGTAAACCTACTGTATACGCCATTACGGTACTGTGCCTTGCCTAGTAATCATCATCATCATTATAATCACCATCATTATCATCACCACCACCACCACCACCACCATTATCATCATCATCATCATCGTCATCATCGTCATCAGCCTGACTATACCCACTGCAGGGCAAAGGCCTCTCCCATATTCCTCCACTTAACCCGGTCCTGTGCTAGCTGCCCTGCCTAGTAAAATTATTTTATGAACCTCAGCTGCTGAACTAGTTGTAGGTTATCCTCCACTTTTTATTCGAAACTTACCCCGCATTGCCCGAAGACCTTAAAGCAGGGTGGTTGCAGATTGGCAAAGAACATATCTTCATTTACGCATCTTCACATCTTCACACATCTTTGTAGTTTCGAGGAATTCCAGTTCGACAAGAGCTAGATTATGCATGGGGCCATATCCACTGTTAGTGCAAATAAGCACGCGCTCTTCAAAGCAGCATTGGGTGCGAGGCGGCAGCACATCGACGCAAAGCGGCGCAGGCACCAAGTGAGCCAAGGAGGGGCTTCGCGTGGTCGGCAACTTTGCTTCAATTCGCGGTCAAATTTGAAGCAACGCTGCTCTAAAGAGAGCATGCTTGTTCGCACTAAGAGTGGACAACGCTGTACCTCTCTCAATATAAAACCAGCCTCAAAACAATTTTATAATGCCCCACTACTAGTGGCGGGCCTTGAACGCCGAACAGTCCGACCAGAAGTAGGATGCTATGAAAGTTTTTAGGCTGGGTTTTTATTAAGACCAGCGCCTTATCTAGCCCTTGGACGATTATGGCACGGCAGAGATATGTCATGTAATTTTTAATAATGCAGACCAGTGGGGTACCAGGCAGAAGCATCAAGGGCAAAAAGTTCTAGAAGCATAAAAAGAGTCGAGAACACCGTTGTTATCGCTTTTCTTGGTTTTAGCTCTACTTGTCCTATAAAATAGTCAAAGATCGTGAAATTACCTAATCAACAACGATGCTCAAATTCAGTGTAGCTTTCACAAGACCTTGCGGCGAAGCTGGTATGTCATTGGAGTGCGCTGGAGAGTACGAAAATGAGGAGCGACAGGACGTGATTTAACGTAAAACAACAAAAGGGGCGAACAATGCCGGACACGCTATCTAGCTAGAGTGTGGCAGTCGGTATAAGGGTAGTTGCTAGTCAAGTTGCAAAAATAAGCAGTGAATCTACGCGCGGAGCCCTGCTCGGAGAACACAAGCGAATGAAAGTGAGCGCACGTGCAGACGCCCCACGAAACCTTGCCCACACCCATTCAGTGAGTGTAGCTGGCACGGTATAATAAATACCCTAGTCTGTGCGACGCCTGTCCTGCTATACATTTCTACATTCAAGAAGAAGACTGTTAGTGGTGCGTGCGTGTGTGCGCGCGCGCGTGTGTGCATTTGTGTGTGTGTGTGTGTGTGTGTGTGTGTGTGTGTGTGTGTGTGTGTGTGTGTGTGTGTGTGTGTGTGTGTGTGTGTGTGTGTGTGTGTGTGTGTGTGTGTGTGTGTGTGTGTGTGTGTGTGTGTGTGTGTGTGTGTGTGTGTGTGTGTGTGTGTGTGTGTGTGTGTGTGTTAGCACGTGTGTTCGTGTGTACGTGCATATATGTCTGCGAGCGTGCGTGCGTGCGCACGCGCGCGCGCGTCTGTGTATTCATTCCGAACTGCGTTCCGCGACTAGCTGACCCATTACACCCTGCAAGGTATTGCTCAATGCCGTGGTGGCTCAGTGGGTAAGGTGCTCGATACGCAAGGCGCTCGTGTACTGCCGGGCTTCAGTGCCCGATCAACAGCCCCAGATGGTCGAAATTGCTTGAAACTCATCACAACGGCTTCCCCCAACGGCTTTAGTCGTTTTGGGGTGTAAAACCTCATAAATCATGAAAACATTTCGTACCTAAAAGTAACACCCATAACAAATAAATTAATGCAGAAATAATTTCTAAAGCCTACACTTATATTTCTGATACCAATGCAGAAAATGATCTGAAATCTCAGTACTCTTTCTTTGATCCCTGTAAGAAATTGCAAGGAGACAAACATTAGGCAGTATTGCTTACGCCGGTTAAATGTGCAATTACCAAACTCGTATGCCGAAATGATTTCTGAAACGGTCGTGCTTCGATGAGAGGATATTCAATAGATCAATCGCGTTCGAAAATTAGTCTTCAAAGGATGCTTCACCCTTAGGACACTTAGTGGCAGGAAAAGCCAGCTTCGGGGAGAAACGTTACAGTGAGGCAGTGGCGGTAAGGTGATTAGAACTTGAAATTCAAACGAGGCTTAGAATTTGCGTGTAATAAGCCTGTTGAACATTTTTTTTTTCCGGTTGAAAGATTTACACAACCGCCAGTATTTCAAAACGATAAATTAATACACATTACTTACACTAAATTTAGAGGGAAGTGCCTGCTTCAAGCATGCTCGCGGAAAATGCGATATTATACAGCTAGTCGCACATCTATGCTTTAGCGCTTTTGAAGTCTTTTGTAAAAGCGACAGAAGGAAACGCACTTCTGCGTGTGACCCACTTCCCTAAGATCAAAACAACACGTCACAGTTTAAAGGCGCGCTGATTCTTATGGGTGAAGATACAGCATCTCTCCACTTACTACGGTAAAAAAAAAAAAAAAAAAAAAAAAAAAGTATATCATAGCATCGGCAATGATCAACGATACACTCTGAAAGACTTAGAGGTAAGCGCTACCGAGAGCACAGTATGCAGAACACGTACGTTGCCTGTCTTTGGTGTATCTAGGGCTCTGGGTTCTCAAGAAATGTGGTTCTGCGGGCGCTTTCTTTCCTCTCGCAACTTTGAAACAAGTCAAATTTCCGCCTCCACACTACAGAAACTAGAAACCGACCAATATTTTAATAACAATTTTTCCCCTTCCGTCTTCATCATTCAATAACAAGCCGGTGCTGCTAACACTAAAAAAAAAAAAAAAAAAAAAAGACGCTGCTTAAAAGAGACCTCGAGTTTAGCACACCATTGGAAAAGTGCCCGAGAAAGAGCCCGCATTTTACATTCTGCACATACGGTGGCACATACAGCGGCGCATACGAAGCCGTGCTGGAGCCTCGGAAAGAGACTCTGATGCATTCATTTCGCATGCGCTCCTTCTATTCTTCAACCAGCCAGGGTGCATATTTATTGCCGATGCCGCGTCTCTCTCTCTATCTCTCCCTCCACCTTCCCATTCCTTTCTTATTCAGAACAAAACCCTTGTTTTCGTGCTCTCTAAGCGTTTCAACGTTTTCTTCTCGCATTTCTATTCTTTGTTCCCACAGCAGCTTCCATCATTGTCTTCCTTTTCCTTTCGCGATTTCTGTAGCAACGCGGCTTTCGTTCCCTTTACCAAAATGGACCTGGCTCTATCACGCAACGGGAAAGGGGAAACAGTGTGCGCCCATTCCGCGCACTCAGAGCGCATGCGCCGTGTCTGGCTGCGTTCTTTTAGTTTCTGTCTCCGGCATAGGGGATGCAGCACCCGAACAAACGGGAGGTAGTAGGAACACGGGCGCAGGGAAAGGGAAAGGTAGGGAAGTGAGAAGGCAGCGAGGAATTGAATTGCTCGCAGGGCCTTCGCGAGGGAGAGAGGGAGGACGTGGGAATCCCGACACCTGCTCCCTCGAGAAGATCTATGTTTCTCTCTCTTCCAAGTTCTCTCTCTCTCCCTTCCACCTTCTGCGCATTTTCTCTGCGTCATATTCGAGGCACTGGTTCTATGCGCCCTGCTTTCCTCTGCCCTCTCTCACTCTCCTCTTCTTCGCTTTGAAACTAGTCATTTCTTTCCGTCTCTCTTTCCTGTTTATCGCGATTACCGCTTCGTTCGCTGCCCTTAATGTCTTTTTTCTCTCCTTCATTTCGCCTGGGTATGCGAAGGCCACCTGCTCCAGTTTTCTCTTCTCTTCTAGAGCTTTCTAAATTTTCCTTGTCTCCACCCTTTTTTTCTTCCTCTTGCTTTCGACTATCCGCCCTACTAACTTCTCTTTCTTGACTGCCGCGATTTCATTTTCAGCTATCGTTGACAGCTTTACTAACCTGTGCCTAACCGGGCAGTTCGACTTTTTCGCACTTTTTGTTGTCAAGGTTCTTTTTTTTTTTAGGGGGGAAGGGGGGGGGGAGGAGGGGGGGGGGCTATCATAAAACATGTGAACCTACCCAATCACGGCGCCCTGTAATTTCTTTTCCTGAGATGAGGTCTTAGTTTTTTGTGCGACGCTGTGACCTGAAGAGGCTGTGCAGTAGGCGAGGAAAGGAATGCGGACAGTCTTTTCTGTTCCTTTAAAAACACCCTTCTATACAAACCACACGCAACAGATAGATGTTGCCTTATTCGCTCAACACATTATTTTAAAAATAATTCTTTCGTTATAGTCTAGAAGGGCTCCGCAACAAAATGAAATCTCTTTGAAAATGCACTCAGAGCCACTTTGCGAATGCTGCACTTCGTGTAATGCGCCGAATGTGTAATACAAGTTCACCGCTGCCTGTGATGGCGTCTTAAATATTGTGTTGCAATGCAAGTGATCCTTTTGTTGTGCGCGCATGACTATTCAGCTTCTTAACACTCTTTTTTTATATCATGGCTGCATGATGACTACGTAACTATTTGAGCACCTAGAGCTTGACAGGTTTCTCTAGCGCTTTCTCTGCACATGATACAGACCAACTAGTAGGTTTCATTTATTTTTTTTTTTTTGCTTTTCCTTAGCAATTTGGTCGTAGCCTCTGCGGCGCTTAGAAACGCCCGCTTCGCAAGACTAGAACTCAGGTTAGTTCACATTACTTGCCGCTATGCAATCGTTTACTAATGCTGCGTGCATTTGCTCGATTTCCAGGAGCGAGCTGTGCGCCGGGATGCAAATTCCAGGAGAGGCTGCGTGACTGGCGTGCGCTGCAGAAAGGAGTGCACGCTCACTAGGCACGCATCGGCCAAAATCACGCACACGCTGTCCGAATCGCTGCTTCAAAAGAGCCTTTCAGAATTCCCATTTCAAAACCGCATCTGTTGAGCCTTTTATTCTCCTTTTTGCTCTTGTTTGTTTTCTTTTATTGAAGAGTATGGAATGAAGCAAGGAAAAAGAAATGGCCCAAACAGGAAGAGTATTGCGAGGGCGAGCAGGGTAGATGGTGGTTGCTTCTGGGGTTTTCCAGACTGGCATAAACTAAGAGGTGGTTGCAAGGGCAGGTGTGAGAGCCAAGCAGGAGGGAAGGGGCCTATTGAGGGGCAGTGCAGTGGAGAAGCTCATTGCCAATTCATGAGCCAATTTGTAGATCGATGAGGGGAACACTACTCACCCGGCCGAAACCCCAAGCTCTTTTCTTTTCGCCTTCTATTTCGCTCGCGATGTCTTTTTTCTTTTTTTTTTGAGGATCGTTTCTCTCTCTCTCTCTCTATCTTTATTTTTCTTTTTTTTTTTTTTGTGCCTGACTAATTCGGTGGGCAGGGATGCTCGGAAACACTGGCCTCCTTTCTCAGAGTGGCGCCAGATGGGTGCGCGTTGCGGTGCTGTAGAGCGGCCGGATATGACGGTGAACCCACGGGCTGCATGTACCGCGAGGGTCGGCTTGCCGTGTTGCGTGAGCTCGAATCGCGGGGATTCGAGAGGGGCATTATGGCCTTTGCAGGAAGCCTGAGTTTTTTTGCGTGTGCATTTAAGAACCTCTGATGGGTTAGCGAACGTTGATGCAGAGCGTCACCAGCCTCTGAACGAAGTGCGCACCTCTCCATTCACCGATCCCGAAGCGTCCACGCCGCTCCCGTATACTCAGTTGCGTGAGGAAAGTGGGAGTGCCAAGCGGCGATCACGACGCTTTAATGGAAGTTTCTTATCCTCGATCAATGTCCTACTAATCGTTTGGTACATCGTTGAATGCCCTCATCTCTTCTAGATGACTGCCAGTGGCGCGGGACATAAAGAGGATCATTGTTAAGTGTTCAGCTATGTAAGTGAGAGGTCTTAAGTGAAATGCGCAGTATGCCGTGTGAGCTGCAGCGGGGAAAAAAAAACGGCTTCGACGTAATAACCTCGACGCAATGGAACAAAAATGAAATGCATCTTTGATGCCTTATTAGCTAATGCTTGTTTGTTTGTCATTCGGCGATCAAATATGTGTATAGATGTGTGGATTTTTTTTTTTTTTTCGTTTTGCAGTTAGCGCCAGGAAGAGAGAGAGGTTTCTCAGACACGTCCAGTGCTTGGGATGAAAGTAGGGAAGAAAGCTGAGCGGGTAGAAGATACTGACTTTTGCCTTGTAAGAAAATATGTCGTAGTCATTTGTAATATCATTAGACGCATTCTGCGGTTAATTTTTACGCGAACCTTTTTATTTATCCAGTAGTAAAAAAAAAAAAAAGATAAGAATACGCTGCTCTCCAAGTGCCTAAGCTTTTGCGAAAGGAGGTTATTAGCCTGCAATTTTTTCTCCTTCTTCAAACAAAACTATGTTAGCGATTCTTCTCATTTTTGAAACCTCGAACGTATCGTTTAGGAGTTGCATCACCTTCTCAGTTTATAGCATAGTTGCGTAACAAGACACGGACACCGTTCGCCGATACGCAGCTTTTCGTTCTCTGCTGCGCCTGTCACCGCCATTACCCATCCATTTCCTTTCATTCCCATGGCGTTTTATCCTCTTATCTGCAATTCGTTGCGAAAACCGCGTGAGCGGTGTTTTTTCTTTAAGCATCTACTGTATACGCAGACCCTTATATTCTCCTGCGTCTTGAACCGTTTTCATGAAGGAAGAAAGAACAAGTACTACGCAGAAAAAAACCGTCCACAAAGGAGAAGCTGACCTGGTTTGTTGCGCAACAGCCTCCGCAGGGGACCTTTCTTCGTGGATATCTCAGTGAATTCTCGCTGGAATTTCGTTGGAGCGCCGATTCCACGGACGTGCTTCCACTCGACATGCATATGCGCGCGGTCGCTTGCACAACACTGCGCAGACGATTACGGCAAAAACGAAGCATTCAGGGCCACCTGCATCCGCTTTAAGCGTGCACCTACCGGGTCAGGTGAAGGGCAAGCACTGGAAGAAAGGAGCTGAAACACTGAGGTGGGGTTGTATCTTTGAACGTGTATCTCTTCGTGTTCACGTTGTCTACTTGCCATTGTACGAAGAATAACTTGGAGTTTCAACAGCTGCCTGTCGGCTGAGCCAATGGCGATGTTGTTGAAGAGGGAGATAAATACGCAAAGAGATGTTAAGATTTGTATTGCTTACTGCCCTGAGTTGTAGTTCGCTTTCTTTGCAGACAAGTACCAGTCAGTGAATTTAAGGGACGTTCGGTTGTATTCGAATGACATTTTTTGCTTATGGGTCTTTTTACTACTCGCAAGAGCTGAACGCGGTGCTAGCCGCGTACAAGCGATCACCGTAGCCTAGGCCTGATGTTGTGAGGCATGTTTCGTGACAACCGGGGTGCACATTTTCACCGTGAGCACTACTATGGTGCGTTTAACTTTTCGCGGTTAAAATTCCGATATCTAGCCATCTGATGACACTCAACGACGCAGTGTGGTCCCATCTAACTTGGCGGTACTTTTTCAGCGCCGTCTTTAGGCCTTGGAGTGCTGCATGGGGTAATTTTCGTTCTAAAAGATCTATCTCTATTATTTTAATATATTTTGATATGTATTCTTAAAACGTACATCCATTACGCATATAAGCGTAAATAAAATGTCTTATTTTAAGGTAATGGTTCAACAACCGGTGAACTTACCTGACCAGAATTGTAACGACTATGCAAAAAAACAAAACAAAACGCTTGAAGTTATTAGCTATGTTACGCTTACTTGGCGTTAAAAGGAGCCTATGCTAACATAGTTTTTCAGACAATTCTGAATACGTTAAAAGCTGTTGAAAGTTTTGGTCACGTGTGTTTGCGTATGCAAAGTTGTTTGCCTAAAATGCCCCCCCCCCCCCCCCCTCTTTTTTTTTTTCGGCACAGTGTGGGGTGGTACATTTTCATCAGATGTGGGTTAGTTTGCCGCTGGGCTGGGTGTATTTCTGGACTCACCGATACATTTGCTGCTTTTGTCCATTCGCTGCCGCACTGAGTTCAATATTTAATATACACCGGTGATATATCTGTTTAAACATATAGTGCGGCACAGTGGCGTATCCCCTCTCGACATCGATGCGTTGGCTGCCGTATAAATTTACCTCCGTCGACGAGGCGCAGAGAACACCGCCCAGAGATGTCGCCCAGTCGGATTTATGCGCAATATAATGACCCCTTGCTGTGTACACAAGGCTTCAGCTCAGAACGGGGCTCAGGGGTGTGCTGCTTAATAAACTTTATGTAAATTTGTTTGTACTTGCCGAGTGGAATTGATCGATTCAGAGTTTCATTCCACACCCTGTACATATCAGAGGTCCAGTGCTGTTTTAACGTGTCACGCTGCGATAAGTTGCGACCGTGCAACGCTATGGTGACTGTCCTTTTTTTTCATTGTGTTCTTTTTGCGACGTTATTTCTCTCGCGCACGCACTACATTCTCTATCCTCTTTTTACTTTACCTGCACGCGCTCTCCCTTTCTTTATTTCGTTCAGGGCACGGTAACTAATAAGAACCATGTCTCATTTCTTAATACTCTTTCTCTGCTTTTTTGCTCTGCCTTCTCCCCTTCTATTCCAGGTCGACATTCATCTTTCTATTGCAAAAAAAAAAAAAAAAAAAAAAAAAAACAAAAAAACAAAAAACAAATTCACTTAGTTATGATGAGTGCCATGCATGGGACGTTTCAAGGATATCATACCGAATTTGCGTTGCTGATAAGCGAGATGAATTCCAAGATTAAAGAAGCTGTACAGTGACGTCTCACTTTCTGAAAAATGTTTTCGCATCAGACCTTGGAGAACACTCGTATACGCGCGGAGTTTTGAGGAAATTCGTTTATTTCGTCAGTGCAGATAAGCCAATAATAAGCGACATTCTTAATATCTCGCGAGCTTAAAATCGTGCAATGAGGCCTGATCGAGTATCAGCATAAGCACAAACTATTTTTTTACCACTTGATATGCCTCACAGACCAATAGGTTGACTTACCAACTGCTTTTAAACCTGAGTACGTACAAATAAAATACGGGGTACTTTGGTGCACGTGGCTAGTTTGACATCATTCAGGAAGTACATCGATTGGATTGATTTATGAGTTTTTAATAAATTAAACGTACGTTTGTCACACAATGTTTGAAGTGAGCAGTTGCGTAGAACTCTATGTACTCAGCGAATGCCTGAATATGAAATTATTCTTGAGAAGAACTGACCACAAGATTGCTGCTAAGTGGAAATGAAAAAAAAAAAAAAACAACAATAACAACCGAGGGTACACTTAAACTACGCCTTCAAACGCATGACGCGACAGTTTAACGGCTCGCATACATGCACTTTGGCACTCGCTTAATCACTTAATCTGATTGCTCTTCGAGTTGAAAAATTCATTTCATTAGGAATCGATGCAGACTATGACACTGGGCTCACGTTCTATAAGGGGTAATTATAAATGTTTTGTTTCGAACCCATATTGTTCTTTGGTACTGGCCACTAATGTTAGACGTCGTAGCTGCAGCTTTCAACCTTCCGTCAGACGCGACCGAGACGTTGACATGTTGATGACCGGACCGCGCTATTTGAGCATATCGAAGCCAATGGTTAACGGCGAGTACACGGTAAGTCGCGAAGGTTATCGTTGACGTGGGTGTCCTAATCCTAACATGATCGCCCACTTGCTGTTTTGTATGATGCTGCCTTCCCGCTTACGTCTTGCGTCATGAAATGAGATATTAATATCTATTTTAAACGGAACCTTTTAATGAACGGCCCCAATTTCCTCGCCAAATTTTTTTTACATACCGAAGCTTTTCTTCGCCGAGCCCAAAGACGCGGGTTAAATCCCGGCCTCCGTCGTCGCATTTCGATGGAGGCGAAGAGCAAGTCACCCGTGTACTGGGCGATGCCAGTGCGTGTTGAAGGACTACAGGGATTCGAATCTGTCGCAGCTGTTCATTACAGGGTCCCTCGCAGCCCGAGGTGTTTTGGGGCGTTAAACCCTAAAAACCGAACCAAACTCTCCTTCATTGTTCTTTTAAAACCTAAATATCAGTGCTCGCCTGTGTGGCTTCTAACAAAAGCCCGAATTCACGCGCACTTAACGCATAGTGCCTTAGGCACACACGCTTGTGCTTGTGGGCTGATTTTACTCAATGCGGATGTGCAGGGCACAAATGCTGCAGTTGTGCTGAACATTAAGCGGGTATATATATATCTAAACAAAAAAGAAAGCACACTTACAAGGCGTCGTCGATGCAAAGAAGCGCCCGATTGCATGTAGGGCTCGTGTACGTGTTTGACACATATAATGCCATCTTGTGCGCTACGCTTCATAATAAAATAATCAAGTGGTGAATACTCTGCGAAAATGAGAGTGTCTATTTCGGGCGAAATTCGCCAATAACGCCGTTACAACTTTATGGGTAAAGGTGGTGGGCATGCTACACTGTTACATTGTTCTTGTGCTAATATAACTGGGTTATGAAAGGTGAAAAAAAAAAAAAAGAAGGAAGAATGAGGTCAAATAGGGCGAGAAAAAACCCGCCGTGATGAGGACAACGGAAAGGGGTGAGAGGTGGTTAAGATGCTTCGTACTTAACTAGATATTAGTCATCTGGAAAAATTTCTCGTATGCCAATAAGAATTCAAGGATGGCGAATTATGAACAGTGTTACTCTCCCGGACTTTGAAACGAGAAAATGATCTGATATTGTTGCCACCTTACGAAAGAGATGCATATCCTTATAGAAACTGAACTTCCCTCGGCGTTATAAGTCCGTTAATAAAAGCGAAAAAAAAAAAAAAAGCTCCTCGCACTTCACCGCGTTGTCACTTTAATAGACAAGAGCGGTAGCAATAGTTACTAACCGCGTGCTACGTGCAATTTAAAAGAACATTAACACTTAGCAGTAGTGCCACCCTTCTCGTAACAGATAAGCCGCGTACGTCTTTCTCAGTGCAGCAGATATATTCGCATTCTTGCTTGAAGCAATTATCGTGGGCTAGGTAAAGTGACAGGTAAACAGTCGCAGAGTGAAGAAGTAAAGACAGAATATGCATGAGTCAATCGCACGAAAGCTTAAACGCCGCCATTAAATCTGCATTCAGAGCAGTCGAAAGGTGCTTATATTCTTAAGAAGGTAGCATGGACGACACCGAGACACCCGTGACAGCAGCGTACTGCGTATGTGAGTGTGGAGGTCACTCGTGTGGTTGTAAGGACGTTGTGCTCCTGTTTAGAAGGACGCGAAACGCAAAAAACCATCACTCCAGATTCTAATACCTTTTGTACACGTGAAGAAATGCCCGATGCTCGAAATTAATTCCGCCAAATTATATACAAGTTCTTGCAGCATTATAGCCTTCAGTATTGGTGGGGGACGTAAACATACATTATTATTGAAGCCGTGCCTGCCAGGGTAGGCCTTTTTCTGGCACGTGGTTACCTCTCCCTTGGATCCGGCGTTGCACACGTCGATGAAGCTGCTTGCGCATTATTAAATAAAGCCGCTTCCTTTTTTTGCGCAAGTGAAAAAGACAACGTAGTGGACAGCCGTTCATGTCAAATTTGAAAAGAGAGCGCATTTCATAGCGTCAACAGCTCCATTGGCCGCGGCTGCTGCTGCTGCTCCGCCAGTTACTTCTTCCAGCGCTTTTCGCAGTAACATATCTGATACTCTTCGGTTCCACGCGACCATTTTTCTTTCTCCGATGAGAGGATTAGTTTAGGCCGAGCCAGTAGCTGGCTATCCTCTGGCGCCCTTTCGAGTATATTCGTCTACGCCCGGCTCCCTTTCATCGGTTTTGTGCGTATACGGCCTCCTAGGTGCTCTACGGCGCCTTCGTTTTATTCTCCGCTCTGGCTCAATTTCTTTGACTCGACAGAGCCTCCCCCCCCCCCTTCCTACCCCCTTTCATTCGGCCACACGTGCAGCCCCCCACGTTCCCTCACCCCATGTGCAGCGGCGTACGGCCACGCGGGGCAGACCCGCCACCCGCCCCAGTCGGACTCTCTGCGGGGGAGTGGTGGCCAGCTTTTTCCAAAGTCCGATCACGTCTCGAGGCAGAAGGCGGCCGACACTGGATTGAGACCCCGGCCCTACTAAGGCCGGAGCAACGAGGTGGGCAGGGAGGAACCCGCCTAACTTATATCTGTGTTTACAGAGTGCTAAGCCGCTTTTCTGTGCGGTACGATCTCGCTTTACTTGTACGCCTTTTCTTTTTTCTCTCTGTCACTCTTGCAGTCTTGCCATTGCGTCACTTCTTTTCGCGCTGTCGGAGCGAAATTGGAGCCCGGGTGGCCGACGCGCGGCGCCCTGCGCGGTTGCTGCGTATCCAATTTAGATGCGCCCTGACCGTGTGACTGTTTGTACGAACTGGCGCTGTTGTACATGTTTGCTTCCGCGCGTTGGGCGTCTTGAAACATATGTGCTCACAACCAAACGAAAAAAAAAAAAAAAGTGACGTCACAAGGGATAGCGCCCTCAGAAATGATTAATACACATTTGTGCGCTCCCGCCAGGAATTCTGTACACAGCCTTCTCCACGCAAATATGCTGCAAGTTTTATACGGAATGACTTCTTGCGTTGTATTTTTTACGAGTTTCTTCTTTTTTTTTTAATAACCAAGGAAAACTAAAAAACAGAAACGCTTCGTTTTCAGAGCTTCACGAGAAATAGCTTCCGATTCAGTGGCATGGCGTCACCTCAAGATGATATCCGTTTGGTTCAGTAGCGTAGTGACCCATAGTTTTTTCTCAGTTACTTCAGGTTACGTTCATAGAGGCTAACTTAAGGAACTGTAGTTATACTTTTTTAGGCCTATGCTCGCGTCCCTCTACGCGTTCGCGAAACAAGGGCGCGAAGCAGGCGCTACATCTGCTGCAGCTAAACAAGAGCGACGTCGGTGGTGCATCTCGGAATGAGGATTCGTTTATTAATATCTCATCGTGACCTCGGAGAAAGCTAATCCATGGTCCTCCCTGACGGCAGAAAAGCTCTAGGTATAGTTCTTGTGACTTCATCGAGTTGCGCGCGAAATCTTGCCGTATGCTTCCTTTTCCACAATGGTCACGCACCTGGTATCGAGCAAGTTCCTGAGCGCTTCGTCCTCCTTTCCGAGAGCGGCTATTTTGGTATCCTCCGAAACCATACTGCGGTGCGTGCCGTGATCGGTGGTAAAGAAGAGCAAGTGACGACAGCTTTCGGTTTCTTTAGAGAAATAGCAGGCCGCTTGCGTGCCTCTGTAAATTTGGAGCTGTGAAACGAGAAGGGGGAAGCTGGTGAATAATGAAGAAATGGCAGTGAGAAGATTTCACGTCTGGCCGGAGGACACTGTCCACCCGATACGTGACTAGAATGTTGAAATGGATTTTCAAATAAGCCATTTTGCGGGGCACACAATATTATTTTTTACCTGCTTCTCACTTTCTTGCGCCCTTAAGCTTTGGTTGCGTGTTACTTCGCTGTGCGAAACTTGAGCGATCCACCGACGGCCTCTGGCAATATTCCCATGGGATACGAAAAGAAACAAATTGCAGAGGTTTAACGCGGCTAAGCCTAGTGCAACGTGCGAAAACACTAGTTTGGCGTAGTTTATCTTGGTAGTCAGCATCATCATTATCAGCCTGACTATACCCACTGCAGGGCGAAGGCCTCTCCCATCTTTCTCCAATTAGCCCGGTTCTGTGCTAGCTGCATCCACTTGACCCCTGCGAACTTCTTAACCTCATCCGCCCACCTAACTTTCTGCTGCCCCCTGCTACGCTTTCCTTCCCTTGGAATCCAGTTTGTGACTCTATCTTGGTAGTTGGAATATGTAAATGACATTATCGCTGTCTTCTCTCTAGCCGCTCTTTATGCCGCGGGACCTCAGCCTGCGACAGTTGGTGCGAAGGATCAGGCTCGCTATCCGTTTCAAAGCAGACTGAATTTACCTGGATCATAACGCGAATTGATAGGGTTAAATCACGTTCTACATACGTCACTGCTGACGTCACAAAGACGTTTAATGTAAGCAAACACAAAGAAAAATAACTACAAGCGGTGCCACAGAAGCCACCGACAAATCAGTGCCCGGTCATGTGACCTCCCAACTATACTGCCTGCCATCCTCGAAGGTCAAAGGTTGATGCACCAAGTATACTCCCGGTTTTTGCGATTTAGCCCATGAGGGGGACCGTGATGTGTGCCGCCCAAGCTGCCCATGCCGCCCAAGCTGGAAGGCTTCATTTCGATCTCAGCCCTCAAAGGCGAATGCCTGAGTTGCCAACGCCTACCAACTGGGCCATGTCATGTGGTCTTGCGATGTCCCAGAAACCACCGACCAAGCCCGACTGTGTCACCGGCCAAATACCATCTGCCAGAGAAATCCTCAAAGGAAAAAGGCTGGAGATATGCCTGTTTTTATGATTTATCCCCTGAAGTAGCGCTTTCGCACTAAAGGTAAAGAACGCCAGGAGCCGGGAAGAGAAGTGCTGTCCAAACTTACTGCTGAAAGACGCGAAATTCGGTCGTCAGCACATTAAACATATAAATAAAAATACTTATGCTTGGGATATTTTTAGGTAGAAGCGGTGTGAACGCTACTGTTTGTCATCCCTCCGCATTGAGGCGGTATCGTTGGCTACAAATGAGCTAGGTGTGCGAAAAGTTCGCTTCGTTCGTTGTCAGTCTTCATTTTGCGATCGGTGCGTACCGCGCAAAATCATCATCATCATCATCATCATCATCAGCCTGACTATACCCACTGCAGGGCGAAGGCCTCTCTCATACTTCTCCACTTAACCCGGTTTTGTGCTAGCTGCATCCACTTGACCCCTGCGAACTTCTTAATCTCATCCGCCCACCTAACTTTCTGCCGCCCCCTGCTACGCTTTCCTTCCCTTGGAATCCAGTTTGTTACCCTCAGCGACCATCGGTTATCCTCTCTTCGCACTACATGTCCTGCCCATGTCCATTTCTTCTTCTTAATTTCTACTAGAATGGCGGTAACTTGTTATTTCTCTGACCCACTCTGCACGCTTTCTATCTCTTAATGTTACCCCTACCATTTTTCGTTCCATAGCCCTCTGGGTTGTCCTCAACTTAAGTAGAACTCTCTTGGTTAGCCTCCACGTTTCAGCCCCATAGGTGAGTACAGGCAAGATGCAACTGTGGTATACTTTCCTCTTGAGCGATACCGGTAAGCTGCTAGTCAGAGTGCTTGCCAAATGCGCTCCATCCCAATCGTATTCTTCTTGTTATTTCCTTTTCGTGGTCCGGATCTGCGGTTACTACCTGTCCTAAGTAGACATATTCGCCTACTACTTCCAGTATTTCGCTACCTAATGCAAACTGCTGTTCCTTCCCGAGGCTGTTGAACATTACTTTAGTCTTCTGCATATTGATTTTCAAGCCTACCTTTCTACTTTTCCTGTCTACCGCGCAAAATCGCGTGCTGTAAAAACGCACCCATGAATTCCAGCCAATATCACGTCTCACAGGACATTGCGGCGACAGTGTTCAGCCTAACACTCGTTGGTCAGCGCAGCCCAAGACGATGTATACACTCCACTCACGAAGGAAGGAAGCCGTCAAACAGTCTCTAAACGCATGCGATTTGAGTCACATTTAGGGCCAACGTTTTCATTCCAGTCCAAATCCCCAGCACGAGGCGGCAGCGGAGTGCTCGTTGTTCGCGCTTCATCCGTGTCCCCTGATCCTCAATCCCTCTCCCAAAAGAGGATCCTTCCACCACCAAAAGGGGATCACTCGAGCAGGGCACACGGTAATTCGCAAGGTACACAGAGTTTTTTTCTCCGGGCGCGAACGAGAACGCGCTGCGAGAACACTCGAGCTAGAAGAAAGACGGCTGTAGCCGACCCCGGCACCCGTGAAAACGCTGAACAAGCTAGCGTTCCAACCGTTGGCGCGCGCCTCCCCCGTATATCCCCTTCGCGAGGCAATCCCCCTTGCTCAGCTCGCTGCTTCTTAGAGCGCTGCGCGCCACCAGCCGACCCCCGCCGAACGAACAAATAAAATGGCAGCGTTGGCGAGAGGGGAAGGGTGGCCACGGGTTGTGGATGCGCTCCTCTTGATCGAGGCAGTGCGTAGATCAGGCTGCCCTGTTTTTTCTACGAAATACTAACGTTTTATTTTACTTTTTTGCCTATCTCAATTTAAATCCTCGGCTTCCCTTTGTTTTCGTTTGCTGGCGCCCCTGTAACCATTCCTCCTCTCTCCCTCCCCTTTTCGTTGCCTATCGGGGCTCATCGGGAATGTTTGAACGGGCTGCGGCGTGTACACGTGCGCGCACACACGTGCGCCGCACAGGCAGCCCTGGGCGTTTGCCACTCACCCGCCTAGTTAAGTGTTCTCCAGCCCCTGTGCCTCCCCAAGTGGCGTGGCTGTCTCATATGATTGCGCCAACTCTTCTCGCCAAGTTATATATATATACATTTTCTTTCGTTTGAAATATTTTTCTTTCTAGGAATTATTTTTCTGCTCTGATCTGCTCTTTTCTTTGCGAGCTAATGACGCGCACAGTGCTGGAACGCAAGCGCTTCCCCAAGCGAGACACGAAAGAACGCTTGTCGAGTAATTCGATTACCCCACCTCCGAAGTTCATGGGTCTCCCTTTTATTGAATGGAAAGAAAAAGTTAAGCACGAGACGCGAGTGTCAAGCCTGGAGAGTGTAGCGCACATACCTGACATCTTTTAATCAATCCCCCCCCACCCCCCCACCCCTCTCGTTTGTATGGACCTAATCAGTTCGCGCAACTACTTTCGTATATTGAATTATTATTTAGGGTTATCAACATTTTTTAATGTTTGTAACAGTTGGTGCTGGAGTATTATTCACCGAAAAGCTTTCGCACTCACACACGGCCTGTCTCCCGGTAATTTTGGGAGCTTGGAATAAAAACAAGGTGCTTTTCCGAAATACCAACAGATGTTTCAGAAGAAAGCTGCAGTTTTTAAGCGCACGTAATTAACCGAGTTCAAAGTGCTAAATTTTAATGGAAAAGCTTCGGACCCAGTAGCAGGTAATCTCCCACAGGATGAAAATTTTTCAACGAGCTTTCCATCAATCATTTTTTTTATTTTGCAATTATATAATTAGTACTTAAGATAATTTTCCTAATTTGCTAGCTATTTATTGCCTTTAGACTATAAATGTGAATCGGAAAGTTGTAGAGCACCTTCTGAACCACCATTCCGTTTATTTGCGATAAAGAAAACCTCAGATGTATCTGTTTTTCCAAGCTCTTAGGAAAGCCCGCAAAATGCAAAGTTATCACGCGACTGGCGCATTTGCGCGCTATGATTGTAGTTCTCTCAACCGTGGTTTGAGTGAACGAAATCATCTGCGGCGAGGCTTCATGGCCTGCAGATTCAGGCCGATAAGTTTGCGACGGTTTTTTTGTCCGCTTCAGGCGGTCGACGCACGTGACGCTGCAAGTCGCAGCGAGCTCACCGCGCTCGCTTCAACTACCGCCAACATATCAGCCTACCGCTGGAACTGGGCTCACTGCTGTGCTGTCGAGTTACAGTTGAAGTTAATTTCATTCACTCAAACCACGATTTAGAGCACCACAATCGTGGCGCGCGAATGCGTTAGTAACGTGATATTTTTGTATTTCGAGGGCTTTCTTTAGAGCTTGGAAAAAAGTTAAACGTGAGGCTTTAGCAAATAAATGGAATGGGACTCTCTGAAGGTGCCCTCCAACTTCACTAATCAAATTTATTGTCTAAAGGCAACCGTTAGTAAATCAGAAAAACTATCTGAATTACTAATTAGTTAATTGCAAAATAACAAAGAATATCTGTAGTGCGCCACATGGCTGGCAGCTGTGTACAATTAGTTTTTCTAGCCCATCTCAAATGCTTTCTTTGTTAACCTTTCGTTAAAGTTAGCTTGGAAACTCTGTATATTATGCTATTTCCCAATGTAAAATAAAAGAACAAAATAAACATAGTTGCGTACCAAACTCAAGAAAAAAAATCATTTCACCTGCCTTTGGGCATGTGACTGACTCTGGAAAGAGCGTTCGCAGATCATGTAGCTTCAGTTAGACGCATTAAACCAGCTACAAAGCTACATCATTATAAAAAGAAACAAGACGAAGTAGAGGTTTCGCCTCTCAGTAGGCCAACTAATAAACTAAAATTTCTTTTTTTTTTGTAACAACACATATCGCCTCAGGGCATCAGCGGGTATGTGATGAAGAATGAAGAAATGTATAAATCAATGGAAAAAGGCTGGCTGGTTTTATGGAGTCCAGAAGTGAGCGATGATGTCCCTGCGTCCAGGCGATATGCGAGGCAGGATTGCTTGCTGATAGGCCAGCTATCGTCAGGTGCCTGATTCGTGTCGGTTTCAGTGCTGGGCAGTCCCATAGCAAGTGATGAATATCGGCTTCAATATTTTCGTTTTTACTTAAGTGTCGGAAGTGAGGCCTCGTTCGAGAAACAGTTGGTGGGAGGGCAACTCCGACCCGGATCCTCCGAAGCGCCACCTTCTCTGGTTGAGACCACGGAAGAGGGTTACCGCACATGGGGGAATAAGAGCACGTGTGCGGCGCCAGAGGTATTCCTTTCTTGATAATAGGAGGGTAGCGTCGTCCACATCAAGGAGCCGTGGAAACGATGAGTCTTGGGTCTCGAGGCGGGTCGCTAAATCTGCGTGACTTTCGGAAGACAGAAGGTCCCGTGTTACCTACTCAGTACGTACAGACTGCGGAATGCATGCCGAAAGCTGGTGGATGTCCTGACATATGTTTGGACAGTGGCTGATGCGTCGGAGCAACCGTACTGCTTGAAGGGCGTTAGTGCGGTTTGCAACGTGGGCCGCAGGGAACATAGTTGTGGTGGCCACGGAGCAGAGTGCGTCATACACTGCCATGAGCTCAGCAGAGAACAATGTAGGAGGTTCCGAAAGTTGCAGCATAGGCTCAGGCTAGGTCTGCACGGACACTAGGTTGCTGTTTTGGCTTCACAGCCTTGCAGGCTTCCATCTACGTACACTACTATGGAATCTTGAGGCAGGTGAGTATCTTGTTCTTCAAACTTCTGGCGAAGTAACGATGCCGAGTTGGCAGACGTTGGTCTGCGGATATCAGTTGGCTTGTTGTCTCCTAACTGTATAAATTTCCAGGGAGGGAGAACTGGCGCGGGTGGCTGAAGAATAATGTGTGAAGTTGCGTACGCCCTCAGTGCTTGCGTGGAATGTGACAAAGAGGCCTTTAAGCCTGCGAGCATCACGGCGCTCCAGCACCAGCTCCTCGATGGTGTTGAGCTGCGCATTCTCTTGTAATGCTACGACCGGTGTGATTAATGGAAGGCATGTAATGGTCCTAATAGCTTCTCGGTTCATGGCTTCAAGGCTTTAAGGCGATCCCATCGTGCTCTTGTAAGATGCTGGAACTGAGCTTGATAAACAATACGTGGCTACAGAACCGCCCTCACCAACTGGCGTGCAACAGACGAGCCAGCGCCACCCGTTTTAGGAGCAATTCTTCTAATCAAACTCATATTCTGAATAGCTTGCTTTTTTGCCTGAGAAAGCCAAGCAGCACCGATCTTAATTGGGGAATCATTAAGCAAAAAGTTTTATGCTCGGGCTTTCTTGTAGTGGGGTGCCTGATAGACAGAGACGAGTTGGACTTGCAGCAAGATTACGGCGTCTCCAGCGGTTGGCGACCGACGTGTATGTAGTTTTACTCACAGAAAGCTGGAGGCCAATGGAGGAAGCGTAATCAGACGTTTTATTTAAAGCTGATTGAAGGGTAGCTTCCTGAGTGAGCAGATATTGGTGAGCGCTCTATATCGTGATATCATCAGCGTATTGCAGAAGCTTGATTTCAGGGATGCAGTGTAAGAGCCATGCCACTGGGGCACGCCGCGTAGCGAAACAAATGAACCAGCTTCGTCACCACTGAGGCATATATAGCAAATTTTCTTGCGCCCAAAAATAAATTGAAAAAACTGCGTACTCTGAGAGGGAGATGAAGCCTGTCAACAGAGTTCAGGATTGCAACATGACTGATGTTGTCGTTTTCTTTTTCAACTTCCATCGCTAATATTTTACGCACATTGCGACTGCGGCTAGATGACAGAACTGCTGATGCCAAGACAGCCAACCCATCTTCTGTACCATGTGTGGACAAAATCTAGTTTGAGCAGGGTGATAAAAACCGTGCTGTTCAAGCCACCATGAAAGTCGTGTGGCTAGCGTTTTCTCTGCAAGCTTGCATAGCGCTGGTGTTAAGGATATTGGTCGTAAGTTAGCGAGGTCGGTTGGAGGCTTTCCTGGTTTGGGGATAGGGATCCCGAGAGCGGATTTGCAGCTCTCAGGTACGATAACATGTAGCCATACTTTGTTTATGGTGTCTAGTAGTTGAGAGAGTGCAAAGCAACTCAGGTTCTTGTAAACCGTATACTGAATTTTGTCCGGGCCGGGAGCTGTTTTTCGTTTCGCCTCATCAATTGCAGCCAGTAGCTCAGGCATAGAAAAGGAACTCGCTTTGTACGCATCTGCAGGGATACCAGCCAAATTAATATTAGCAGCTGAAGGAGGCAATGCATCGTACTTTGGGAAACATTTTCGCGCTGCTTCTTTAGCGAAATCCCCTGGCGACAAATGAGCTGCAAAGCATGCTTTTGCTGCTGCGTCAGTAGAATGCGGCCTCCTTCCACCGCACGGAACGTTCGCCAGCGGGAGACATTCGAGGATTTAGCTGAAAATTGTTCACACCATGCAAGCCACTGGTTATTCGCCTTTCGCACCTCTTGAGTGTGGTGACAAAGTGCCAAAGAAAGTATAACGCGTACGTATCTACTGGCACTTGCTATAATAAAGAGACACAAGCCTCTAAGGCGCACTGATCGCGGATGAGTGCTCAGATGTCACGTTGACGTTACCTCGCGGGCACAGCGGCTTCCCCGAGCGACGCAGCGGGCTCGATGATTCGAAGCACAGAAGCAGCCGTGCGACACGAGAACATTCAATGCAGTGAAGAATTATTCCGCTCCAGTCGCAGTGAGCCGCACTAATAATTGGGATGATTTGATTTCTCAATTATGGCGTCTTGATTATGTTTTGTTCGGATTCACGTAAAGTGGCATGTTTTCGCCGGGAGCAAGGGCGCGCCTTTTTAATGTGAAAAACGACAGCTGTAGATTCGTATCGGTATTGCCAAAGAAGAGAGTGCCAACATAACGACTCTATAAGCCATTGAGAAAAACAGTAAAGCCTTGAAAAGAGGGACCCCATTAAAAAAAAAAAAAAAAGCGTCGTTGTCACATGTCTGCGCACGCGCTGAATCACTCAAAAACAAACTAGGAAACGAAAAAAAAAAAGACAAACATAACTCTGACGTCGTCTCTATGTGAGGAGCTCTCTTTGTGAGCCACGCGCTCAGAAAGGTTCGTCGCGAAAACGCCGTACTCGAGCCTGACTCTAGTTGCGAAATGCGAGCGCACGTCGCCTCGCAATGCTCCCCTTCTTGACGCACGTCGCTGGCTGGTCGGATTTGTCCAGCGCAGCCGCCGTCGAAGGACTGCGGGCTTACAGCCGCTGCGCGGCGGGAGAGAGCCGTGCGAAGCTTCCAGGGCCCTTGGAGCGCCTGTCATCCGCGTGTCGCCCGCACCCCTCCGCTCGTCCCACGCGTCGTCTTTCTCCGTTTCGATCTACAACAAACTCTGTCGGCAAGCAGAGGCAGCGCGAGAAATGCACGCGCATAAGCCTTGGGAAGGGGAGCGGTATCAAAACGAAGCTAAGAAGGCTGGCATAGAATGCGGGGGCTCCTCGCAACAGCCACGGGGGATCCTCGGGCTCTCGGTGTGCGTCGTCTCCTAATGAGGTGCTCGTTTTCGACGTGCTTCCCTCGCTCTCTCTTCCTCTCCTTCCTTTATCCCCTGTGCTCCGTCCCCTAAGGGCGAAGAGCCCGCTTTGAGTTTGAGAATCCGGCGGCTCGCTCCCGCTGAGCGCACACTGCGGGCTGCCCTTGTAGTTGGCCGCCCCCGATCAATTGTGAAAGCAGCTGGGCCTTCCTTGCGTTTGCGAGCTCAGCGTCAGCCCTTTTGCGCTTATTTATGTAACAACCGGCGTGCATGGTGCCACTGTTGCTCGACGTAAAGCGAGTTTACATTCAAGCCGTACTGCCATAGCGATGACGTATGAGAGCGGGCGGTGGCGTCGACGGGAATGGCGGTTATGTGCCCATGTGTTAAGATCATCGAACATACCTCTATACTATTTTGCATTCGCTTTCGGGCTCCTTTAGGCAACAGTGCAGGTTTATTAAACGCTGCCACAATGACAAAGGGCGCTCTGTCTGATCAGCGAGAGATTTCGAAAACACATAACGTGACGTCCTGACGCTTGCCGTTGTTGCTGCAGCCAGGGGAGCGAGGAAATGAACAGCGGAATAAAAAAGTGCGCAGCCTTAAGTGTTGCCTCCAGATTAGCAATTTCCGGTGAATAAACTAATTTATTTCGAGAAGAGTGGATATCTGGCGCAGTACGTACATTATGAAAAGGAGAATCAGTCAAAAGGACAAAGACGAGAGGAGAGGTGTACAACATGCAACTGGACTAGCAGATGTGCTTTAAAAACAGCAACCTCCTGGCAAGGCTAATAGAGCGCGTGCAGTACAATCAGCGTTACATTCTAGAAGATTACGTGGGAAAAAAAAATCTATCGGCGGCGATATTTAAGAAGGTAAATACTTTCTTCAACAAGCGTACTGAAGCAGAACTCATATAGTTATCTCCGTGCTTACTGATGAAGTAAGCATCTAGAATTTCACGCTCTTCTTTGCTATCACCTCTGCCGAGAATGGTGAAATTGTCTAATAGAGGCTAGCAACCACGCTTCCTACATTGGTGTGGTAAATTAGCTCCATCATCCACAGAACCCAAGGAGAAAGAATAGCGCGAAATTCTTAACAGCCACTTCATCGGTATGCATGGCGATAGCTGTATCGGTACTACTTCAGTGTGCTTGTTGGAAAAAGAATTCGCCTTCTATGATTGCCGGGGATAGATACAATGTTTTTTTTTTTTTTAATGTAATGTTCTGGAATATAACGCTGATTGTGCGGCGCATGCTTCGTTAGCCTTTCTGGAAGTTTGTCCCTTTTCAATAAAGCACAGTCGTCGTAGGGTACTTCTCTACTCTCTCGTCCTTGCTCCTTTGACTGGTTCTCCTCTTCCAACTGATTCCTGCATTGTAGTCGCCGATAAATGCGCGATCGCCCTGAAGGTGCAAGAGCTGCGGGAGTGGATGTCAAGTTTAGCGGTGAAAATTTTGATAAGGATTCGACACCGCCGATATAAGTTCGGACGAGGAATGCGCGGAATTATTATATTGCAGAGAACACAGCGCACTAAACTATAAGCGTAGAAACATGAAGCACTGGAGACATAGCCCATTCTCACAAACGATTTACCGTCCTACGACGCCACCTTATCTTCAGCAAATAACGCCACCAGTAAAAGGAATTATTATCGGCTACCAGTGAATTGCAGCGCCTGCTCGAAAGGGTAAACAGAAAGCCAAAGCACTGACTGCCAGCATTGCGATTTTAAAAGAACTATCAACGCAGCCAATATCATCGTGTGATGTAATTCAATGCCAAC
This sequence comes from Amblyomma maculatum, assembly GCF_055883805.1. Lineage (NCBI taxonomy): Eukaryota > Metazoa > Arthropoda > Arachnida > Ixodida > Ixodidae > Amblyomma > Amblyomma maculatum. The sequence goes on along the minus strand of NC_139344.1, from coordinate 68,659,226 downwards.
CCAATTTTCTGCACGCTAGATCGCACGGGAACGCGTCTTCCTTTATAATAGTTGTGGTTGAATAAGCGAACATGCATCTGTCTCCAGAGCGGTAGATTCATGACGTCAAGTGTTTGGACGTATATATAGAGCAGCCTTTGGAAAAAATTACTTTCAAATCAAAACATGATCCAGCATTCACTTAAATACACCCAGTCAGTGAAGCTTTCTTTGTAGCCATATCGAACTGGGGAATCCCCGCAAAAAAAGTCGCTTTTCAACAACTCTCATCAATTATCCAAAGAGCCACGCGCGTCTCTGTTCTCGCCTTTTCCTTACAGAACAATACATTCGTCACTATATAGTGCTAGTAGTATTTTGACGAAACAGCACAGGAAGGCCTTCGTCCTTGTCTATCCTGCGCAGTTTTGTCACGATTAATGACCAACAAGCCCGTTCTTTCGTCTTAGCTAATAGCATTCTTTTCCAGGAGTACCAGAAAAAAAAAAAAAGAGAGAGAGAGAGAGAAGAAAACAAAAAGCGGACGCCATACCCTGACGCACAACGCGATGAGATCCGAAAGTGGTCAAATGCCTCTTAAGTCCTCCGTAAAGCACAAAGCATCGCTGTCGTTCATTTATTTAACCATTCGACGTTACGACAGCTCACATTATTTCGATTTGATTGAAAGGGAGGCCGGGAACATAATTATCAAAATGGTTAACTCATCCGACCATGAAAATGGATAATCTAGCTTGGCCAATGACGCTTTTGCATCATGCCTGAGCGCCGTGCTCTCACTTGACCAACGGTATTTTGTATGTACTGCGTATCTAGGTATAAATTTAATGTTACCTCTGAACGCACCCTGTCATTTGGTAAACAGTCGGAAGGCTGAGGCAAGAGATCTACGTGCGCATTTCAAGCATGAACTGCTTTCAACTGCCATTTTTGGCAAACTCGGGTGAATATAATTCGGGAATCACGGTGAACCAGAAGGCGGCGAACATAACGCCCAACTTGAGGCTGAGCATGAAGCGAACTTTCCTAAACTTTCTCTCCGAATGGCATTCATGATGCACACCGAGGAAACCTGCGCTTCACTAATGGAATCGCGTCGCCAGGAATTAACAGAAGCTTTCGGGCGATGACCTTGGGTGTGTTAAGCCGTTTCCCTCTCCATATCGCCCAGAAACCGCAGCATGTGAACGATTTGAATGCCAACGCTGGGCTTGGGCACGGCCCAGCTTGGGAAGAAACAGCGAACAGATGCGTCGTCACGTCTGTAAAAAAGAAGCGTTTTGACGCCGCTAAACGGTTACTTCCGTAGATCCATTGTTATCAGTATTCAAAGTAGCGAAACCGCGCTAGGTTAACTCCACGCGGCGCGCCGTACCAGCGGAAGGATGATTCGGTTTTCAGGCTATGAGAGACGTCGTAGTGGAGGAGTCCGGAAATTTCGACCACCTGGGATTCTTTAACGTGCACTGACAAGTGCACGTTAAGTCGCACAGCACACGAGCGCCTTGCTTTTCGCCGGCATTGCAAAGCGGCCGGGATACGATCCCGCATCCTTGGGCACAACAGTCGAGCAGCGTTACCACTGCGTCACCCTGGTGGGTAAACTAGGGGAAGGATACACAGCAGTTTGCAAGCCAACGTCTTCGGGGACTCAAGCTGAGTAGGAGTGGGTTCCGCCTGCACTATACAATACGGCGCACGCTTGTGCCTGCTCATGACGATGAGACAGGTTACAATGTTTAACAAAGGGGCGCTGCTGCATTATAAAGAATTCCAGCGTAAAATCTAAGAGGCTGCTTCTATTTGTTGCTCTCGAGTTTTACGCGATAGTGCAGTGGGTCCTGTTTTGCATAAAAGCTGGTATCATGTAGTCGGCGTAGTTGGCAGTGAGTAAAGCGCTTAGTGGCCGACAGGCTGATGACATCACTGCAACATGACCTCGCGCGGATATACGAAACTTTACTCCACAGCACGCACGTTAAACTAGACGTAACGAGTGGGAAAGTGTTTAAGAACATAACTAATGCCGATTCCCTGAAATCAGTGTCCTTCATAAATTGTTTGATTTCGCTTAGAGAAAAACTTTCATTTTTAATCAGGGTTGAACATCCTTCACATTAATTGCATCCTACGACTGTGGGCTAATGAGTGTGTATGTGTAATTAGAGAGGGACACGGGGCGTTATCGCGTCATACCCCTAATATGGAGGTTACCACTAATTTTCCATCTCCATTGAATATTTAGTATTCCACACAAATATCAGCCCCTCTAAGGAAAAATGCAGACTGAATTTCGAAATGTTTTCCTCACAGAAACAGCAAAAAAAAAAAACAAAAAAAAAATCTGAATGTGGTTTCGTTCGGTTTATGAGGTTTAACGTCAAAAATCGACTCATGCTATGAGATATGCAGTAGTAAAGGGAGTATGAGAATTTGGGCCCCTTGGATATCTTCACATGCACTGACATCGCAACGGAGACTTCATCGAAAAGCTGCCGCCGCGGCCGAGGTTCGATCCCGCATCCTTGGGCAAAGCAATCGAGTGCCCTAGACGCTGGACAACCGCGGCACGGCAAACCTCTAAAAGTAGCCTTTGAGGTATAACCCCTAAAGTACGTATGATAGGTTGTGAGCGCCTAAAGTAGATGTTTCTTCTTGTATCTACCGTATTGTGAGGCTCTTTGTACCGCTATTAGGCTGAAATTTCTCGCAGTATGCCCCTGCCCATTTACTTTGTTGCGATGGTGTGCATAAATTACAGATAACGTGTTCGGACTGCGCGGGTTTCCTGCAGGCCTTACTTGTGCTAAAGTGTGGCTTATAATATCGATCTGATTCCCCCCGCTCATAAGACAAACTACAGGTACATGCACGTGTTTAATGTGGCAGACGAACAACAACGACGAATCAGTCGAACTATTCCTCGGTTAAACTGGGGCTACACAAGCAAGCATGCAAGCTTTGTACGAATTTCAGAAGTGACCCATCCTTCGCTATGAAGAAGAGTCATTTCCTTTATAGTTTTGTTTTGTTGCTTGTACAGCTAGCCCAACGAACGAGGGTGGAGAGTTTCACTAAATCTCCCAGTGGGCTTCATTAAAAGCAGAACTGCAGAGGGAAAGAATAAGTGGACAAGTTCAAAACAAATTGGGAGCGAACATTTTTTTATTACTCTCTTTTCTTTCGCCTGCTGTCTTGTTATACCGGCCACATTATCTATAGGCATCCACGCATAGAGTATTATAATCAGCTAACAAGATCACAGCAGAAATCACGATATAACTCTTTATATTTTTATTTACACACATACACATAGAGATGAAAGAAAAAAAAAACGCGACAGCAGTTTGGAACATCAACAAAGATAAGTCATCATCACTCGTGCAGTAGCGGTCACTTACATTCGTTATAACTTGTTTCATATATATATATATATATATATATATATATATATATATATATATATATATATATATATATATATATATATATATATATATATATATATATATATATTTCTTGAATATTACAACCACCAAGTCATCGAAAAAGAAAATGCCTCACATAAACTTATTAGCAACAACATGGCCTAATGTTACAATAGCCTAAGACGCTGAGATGCTAGAACGAGTCTATGGCAAAAGGAGATATGTGTCTTTGTCGTAGACTATGCCACAAAACAAAGATATGCATTTAAATTTGCGCCCTTGACTTTTCGCTCAAACTCATGGTCTCCATGTCGCACAGAGTTCTGTGTTTACATGATCCCCCCCCCCCCCCCCCCCCCTCCCCCATGCAACCATGCTGAAACACTTCTAAATAGAGCTCGCAAAGTATTGCTGGCTGACAGATACAAGGCATGGGAAGTATTACATGTACATAAACACGCACTGGTTTCAGTAACTGCACTGGGAAAGTTTTGAAGCTTACACGTACGACGACAAATATTACACGCACGCGAGGACTCGATATTTACAAATGCCGAAAGAGGATCGCGTTTTTATGACATTGAATTTCAGCGTTACACATGCGTACGTAACAAGCAAGATCCCTCGCGAAACGCAGTTGCAAAGCAAAGAAAATAATTTCTCGCTCGAAAACCCGTACGCAGAAGAGTAAAACGATAACGCGTGGGATGTTGCAGCGCTGACTTTTACTTCCCCGCGCGTCAGTGTTCGATGTGATTTTCCCGTCATTAAAATCTCAATTTTTCAAATCCGCTGTCGTAACCTTTCAAACCGTGGCTCTTTATGTTCGTGAGCACGAAAGACGGCGATAGCCATGTGCCGTTCACTTTGCCCGTAGCGAATGAGCCCCAGGCCTCACACCTGACCTATTAGCGCAGGCTCGCTGAGATTTCAAGCTCGTTCCCCATCAGCAGCTTGCGAACTTCGATGACAGCATGTCCTTGAATCCACGGCAATGTTCATCGACTCAATAACACGGCACATAATAGGCTGGAGCCCCCCGCCTACAAGCTCTCTGAAAATTAGCCGGGCCTCCAGGGCTGCTTTCTTTCGACCGGCATTTTATATTTGCTTGACATATGACGCAGAATATCCTCCAAATGACAAGTGCTAAACTTCTGTTCGTGCGTTGAACAACACGATCAGTGCTGGACAGCAAACGAGTATTGATAAATGCCGAATGCCTTCTCGCTGGAACATGGGAGGTCCCCCGCGGTCCCTTGTAGGATGTTGCTGCCATGCAATCGCAACAGTCCAGGAGCGGTCTTTTGCAGTGACGTAAGCCTTAAGGGCGAAACGATTAGTCCACATAAATGAATGAGGTGATCACTTTATAGCAGCAAACAACCTACTATACGACGTTCTTGTGTGTTAAAAAAAATGAGCGCATTGTACTTTAAACATTGGTCACAATGCGGGATTTGCATTAAGCAAGTGCCACCGCCTCAAAATGGGTATCGGAATTTGCCTGTAAGCTATTGCACCGGTAAACGTTGAGTTCCCTGCAAATACTTTAGACCCTGGAGAGGGATTTGCTATCTAACACCCGTGATATTCAGGCTTACTGGCTTGCATTTAAATTTTAGGGGACGGGAACCTTTATGGCACGTCGAAAAGCAGAAGATCGTGAATACTAGAATGCTTTCAGCCATGCAGCACACCCGTTTTGCCTCAGAGATAAAACACGCAAGCTCGATTTTAATGTCCCTGAAAAGCGCGACTAGTGTAACTTTAGAAGCTATCAGCCTACAGGCCGTCTCTTTGCGTAAACACTAAGGGTGAATCAATTTGTTCGTTTTTATTTTTTTTCCGGAGTTAGTGATGCATTTAAAATGCTCGTTTGTACCCGTTCTGCTGTCGTTCATTAAACAACAAAGGGCTTAGTGGTCATGAGCTTTACCTACACAGCGTGACTTAAACATTCTCAGTGTTCTGAAATCTTTCCTTCCTCTTCCATCTCCGCCAAGAAAGAAGCCAAAATGTCGACACAAAGCGATGAAAGCAGACTGTCCAGAGTAACGTACGGGGCTACCGAGTGCCGAAGGAAGCAATAGGCTAATCAAAAGACACTCAGGCTTCGGGTTTCAGGGGACCTCGTACTGGATCAGACACCCCAGCTCTCTTCACACCATTCACACCGCACCATAGGGACACACGTTTAGGGTGCTCCGTATTCACACGACACCAACATCTCTGTACAACCTGAGGTATGTTTGCTAATTAGCGATGCAACAGCATCAACGAGCTTGACCACTATCGAACCTATCAACACTTAGACACATTCACTCTATAAGTGACTTAATCCATGTCAGTATGCTATGACTGCTGTCCTATTGTACGACAGCAGCTCGTGGCATCTATACTGATTGAGCTGCCGCAATTGGTTTTCCGACATCCTACGAAAATTTCGCTCGGGCACAGTTCGTAGTGCAGAGAGATACACGTCACGAGCTTCTGACCGCTAGACTGCTTACAAGGGGCTAACGACAGCAAGCACGTTGCCTTCGAAATTTTGGAAGTGGGCTTGTTGCGCTTAACCTAGCTTCAACTGGATCAGTTGAGATATATATATATATATATAGAGAGAGAGAGAGAGACATCGAGAGTACAATTGGGAAACAGCTGGATCTATTGCGTTACATACACGACTTTAAGAACAAACAGAACGACACATTGTGCGATTTTCTCAGACGACAACAAGTCAACAATTGACCCGGCACTCTTTCATGGCAACCACGTCAGTGGTACTGGAAACAACTGCACCAGGTTGTGCCCTGGCACTCGAAGCAAAACGCCAACGCTGAAAAAAAAAAAATGCAGTCGATAACAGTCTGCATCCGCTGAATAGCAGCAAACTCGCATCTCCGCATCGCGGATAGGGACAGCACGCACTCCAAACCTCCAACTTTTAATAGGCGGCAATTTAGCGACTATTTCGCAAATGCATTTATAAGCAGCACACCGCCATTTGTCGGAGGCTGTGAACCAACCGACTGCGTACTATTCCTCCCGGCTGCTAATAACCTCGCAATTTGTAACCGTACCGACGGCACACTCGTGCATAATTCTAAGTTATCCGTTTCCAATTAATAAAATTACGCTCTAAATGCAGGCGAAAAGTGAAGTTAGTCCTAAGTCTGTGAAAGAAATCGCAGCAATTTGGTGACGTCATGCATACTGCGTCAAAAAGAGGCTGGCGGCTTATTTAGCATCACCTTGGTTTGGCGTAAACGAGGCTCAATGCTCAATCACTCTGAGTGAACATTTTGATACTTTTGCCGCAAAGTATTAGTCAGAAATCCTGGTTTCAGGTTTCTCAATTTTTGGGCAAGTAATATGCTTTACGTTACCATACGACCTCTCCTTGTGCTTGGGGGCAATGCAACTGTTCTATTTTTTGAGACTACACTTGTGCTTTTGTCCGCCTCGAAATGCTATCCCTATTGTCTATGCTAATATAACTCGGAGAACAACGCGAGAATCGCCAAAAGTTACTAATCATGAATACCTATAGGCAGGCGCGCCATAACGGTGTCTGTGAGACGGGACAATATGACACTCATCTTTTATTTATTCATAGCATCCTAAGCGAGATCGTGCTTGGATCAGGTCGAGACACAGCCATTCAGTGCACTAGATCCAGCATCCGCACGTGCAAGAAAAGTTTTACCTTCCTAAGAAACCTTCCTAGAGGCGTTCAAGAGCGCGCCCTACCGGGTAGTTTAAACACTCCGAGAAAAACACCGCAACCTGGGACCAAATTTCGACGCCATTACATTCTTACGCTTCGTTTTTAAATCCTTATCACAGCCACACAGCTGCCACGATTGCAAGTGACAGAGGGAACGCTTGAGAACAGTACGTCAAGGATCCCGCAGCATTCGCTTACAGTCTTATAAATAAATGTTCGTGTTCCGAGTGTGCACCACCGGCCATTGTCAAGATCGCTGTACCGTTCTCGGTTTTTCACTGCTCTTTTTTTCTTTGCAAGTATTTTCGGTTTAAGTAAAAAACATTTCTTTGTAAAAACACGAAGGAAATACGAAGAGTGTGGAAAGAGCTAACGAGCTTTTCTGACATTTTTCTGCCTAATTTTATTTCCCAATTGCAGCGCGATTAGCAACCTTTGTGGTCGGTCCATGTCTTTCGAACACCGTTTGTCGACGCTTTACTTTGAGTATTGAGCCGCAATCCACGGGACCTATTCACGGACGCAGAGGTGGAGGAGGACACTGTATTAGATTGAGAGGAGGCTCTACGGCGTGGTGAGGAAAGCCGCCTTCTTTTTTTTTTTTTTTTTTGTCAAACTTTAGTGTCCGAGATCGAGTCTTACACGTGAAAACAATAAAAAATGAAACTGCAACCTGTTGCTGACAATGCATGTGACAAAAAAAAGTAAATAAACAAACACGGCTTTGTTTTTATGAAGCACCGTATCAATGTCATTCTTAAAGGCAGAACACGATGTCCATTAATTTGCCAACATAAAGGAAGATCAACACAATAAATTCAATATTACACGTGTTTTACTGACAGGTTCACTCTATGATCAACGGAGTCTTCTAATGCCTATTTTCACTGCCGGACGGCGGTTTTCTACAGCAAGAATAAGTTTAAAATTTTCTCGTTTCGTGGCCTCACTGGGCTATTTCTACGGGCAGCATTGCGCCTATGACGTCACTAGTTGTATCCTTGTCAATGCTCGTTCTGCGTTCAATGAAGAAAAAAAAAAGCTTGTTTGAACAGTGATCGAAACTGCCATCGCATTTACCAGTATGAAACCCAGTTTAGTTTTCTATTTCCCAGCTCTTGCTGTTTTATAATTTTTTTTGTCACACTTTTGAAATAAAAAGAAAAAGATATGAATCGAAGGTAATAAAGGGAGGTCGAAGAAATAAAAGCAAATGACAGTGAATTCGAAGTTTTGCTAAATTCTCTGAAATTGCCCTTTAACGGGGGTTAATAGGAATGTGGAAGTCATTAATTTTAGGGTGCTCTACAATACTTTTTATTACAGAGTGGGAATGTATTTTTCTTTTTTTTTTTTGCCTGTATTGCCTTATATTGGCTGATTGGACCAAATGGGTATCTGAAATACTACGAACGAAGGCCGGAATACAATAAGTGCGTCGGTTTTAGGCATAAGGCTTGCAATGAGAAAAAGTAGTTGCATTAGCTACTCTGTCTGTCGATCACCTGTTACATACGCTGTGCCATTTTGTTTTAGCACGAATATGCGTTGGGGTTATATTTATATTATCTGAATTAAGTTAGACATCACAGCCCACGAAGCAAACGACATGAAGCGAAGCAATTTTTAGGTAACAAATAGTAAAATAAAATCAAATTTGGAGTAGGCTGGATGCAAAACAATGTTATACTATATGCCTCGGTAGCACTTGCATTCAATATGCTCTTAAAATACTTTGGCAACGCCATGCTGCCCAAAGACGAAGGATGATCAACATGTAACTTAATCAATACGCAAAAAAGCGATAAACTTCGACGATGAGACAAAAATTTAACAAGACGGAGTGAAAGAACGACATGCTTACATAAATTTGAATGATAGACGTGTATTGCTTACTTGACTAGTGATTCGTTTTGCTCTAATCCCGAATAAATATTGAATCCACGTGTTACTATCAAGTGAAGTACCATCTTGTCAGACTGAGAAAATTGTTTGAATGGAAAGAAGCTTAAGCGAAGTACCATCTTTTGTTGACACTTAAAGAGTGCCTGTTTATGTAGCTAATTCCTAGCCGAAATACGTGGATTTGACAGAGTGATCAGGAGTTTCCAATTGAACTAACAAAGATGAAATGTCGGCATTGCCTGGTTCATTTTGAATGAACCAAATGAATCAAAACGCAGGTTCCCTTTTCTCATTTTTTTTTGTTTGTTTGTCTCTTTAGGATGAAAAGGTGTCGCGGAGGACTTCTTAAAAGAAAGCATTAGTGTAGATATTTATAGAAGGTACAAAATGTAAAACATTCACGTGCTGAACACGCCGCGTGTGGCTAGACAGCCGTGTTGAAAGAATTTTGTTCAGCTTGGCGCATTCTCAAGCGTGCCTGCCTGAAGGCTGTGTTGTCGGCACTTCGTGTTCGCGTTCGATTGAAGCTGTTCTGAAGTGTGCTGCGAAGGCGGCTTAAAACAGGTGTTTCTTATCACTCTGCGCTTTCTCTCAGTGCTCTTCCAACTTTAACTCCGAGCTTTCGGGTCTCTAACAACATCTTTAGCACCGCAAACGCAGCCTATGAGCAAAGGTTTTGCATCGACCTTGTATGGAGAGAGAAAAATATGTTCTGTGAGGCTGCTTGTCTCTTGTGCAGGGTTTGCTAGGAAACATTGCCACGACGCAATGCTCTCCTGTTTCATTTAATACTATGAACTAGCGACTGACACACCCGGTATCACGCGATCCCTGCTCCATGCTTGTTCCCTGTATGACTCTGCCTCCTTTGCATGCTCACAAGCTATCGAGGAGCAGCGAGTCAAGTGCAAGACCCAGCCTAGGGTATTGCGAAGGCTATCCTGGCGTGGCCGTGTATGCGGAGCATTCGACAGGCGTAAGACATCAGTACACTGGCCATGGCGAGCACATATTGTTGCAGTATAGTCCGGATTAATACAACCTTCAAAACGGGCCAAACGACTTAGAAGACATCTCGTTATATTAAATAATAGGATTGATGCAACCCTCGCCTTCTCTAATACAGAGCCCATGTTGTTGCCAGAGCGTACACATTTCCCAACTAAGCCCGCTTAAATAATAGCGCAGGCGCTACCGCAATGCGAGCTGCTTTTGATACCAGAGGAGTGAATTCTTAAACGAAATGTGGTTGTGACATCGCTTTACCCTTCTTTCAATCCATAGTTGTCATGTATTTTGCACACAGTACTGAACTCACTGCACCATTCAGCGACATACTCATGCTCCCACGGCTAGTTTATCGCAGCTCCTCCGCGCATATCTCAAGCTTGACGAAGGCTCCGCGGCAATCATCGAACCAGTCGGTCCGGCGCCAGAACTACAAATTATTGCGAGGCACAACCATGCTAGGCTTCTGCTTCGATGCGTTCGATCACGACGTTGGCAAGAAGCTTCTTGCGAAAGGATGCGTACAACACGTCAAATCGGGACCCTCCAACATGCTCCAGAGCACTCTCATTGATAAAAGGTTTTCCCATTTCGTGTCACATAGTCGCTAGGACATGCAACGGCCAATTACCACTATGACTGCCTTTCTCCGACATCTCCGTTGTCTAGCAAGTTTCTCTGGTTGCGATATGACGAGGGAAACATGTTACGCTAAACTCTGTAGGGGAGCGAAGAACGTGTAGTACAGTAAACACGCCGCTTTCATTTCAATACCCTAAAGGCTGGAGTTTCTAGATGTACATATGTATGCACACCGAGCAAAAAAAAAAAAAAAAAAATCACCGAGCAGTCCACACATCACTCAGAGTCATCCTCTTCTAGTCACGATAGGGGCTGATGAGAACCAGCTTTATAATCGCGCGAAGCAGACCGAAGCATCGATGATGAGCACGACCACGAGTATAAGCGACGTCTAGCCATCAGAAAGAGGCACGTCACTCGAGGTCACCTTCTTCTTCCTCTGAGCTGGTGATCATCATCTCCATGTCCGAAGACCTGTAGCCTCTGACTCGCACATGCTTCTTGGCGGCGGGGCGCTTGTGCGGAGGCCTCTGTGTCTGCTGATGTTGAGGTGTCTGGGGTTTGCCCGTAGCTGGGAACTGCTGAAGCTGCTGCGGCTGCTGTTGGGTCTGCCCCTGCGTTGTGGCGACTGTGCCGCCTTCCATGAACGAGGTCTGCTGCACGTGGTTAGTGACCGGGATTGGAGCCGCCGTGCCGTCTTGCAGCCTGTAGGTCTGATACTCCTTGGCTGGAGGGTCCTGCATCAGTATATTTGCCTCGCTCTCGAATGGCTTGTAGTCGTAGATGTGGCGCAGCGACATGAGCAGCGGACAGTACAGGAGGTTCGAGATGGCTATGAAGATGTTGAGGGCTGTAAAGCCGATGCTCTCCACAATCCCTCCGGCAATGATGGGGCCGATTGCGTATGCAAGCGAGTAGGAGATGTCGGCGATAGCGTAGATGGAGCCGTAAACAGACACATATCGCACGTCCACCAAGTATCCCAGCGTCGGGAGCAGAGAGGTGTCGACCTGGGCGATGCCGAAGCAGATGCCGGAGAGCGGGATGATGAGGACCCAGTAGGAGCGTGCGAAGGGAACGATGAAGCTGCTCAGCCCTTCGAGCGCCAAGCCAAAACAGGCAATTGCCCACTGATATTGAGGGTATTTGCGCGCCATGCGCACCGTCAGGTAGACGCCCGCCACATGTGGGAAGAAAGCCGGCAGCCAGATGAGGCCGATCTGCCAGTCGTCCACGTGCATGTTGTCTTTCATCCAGATGGAGATGGTCGGTTCTAGGAACGCCAGTGACACATTGGACATCATGAGCGCACCAGCGGCCACCGCGATGTATGGATCGATGAAGAGGCGCCAAATAGGGGTGCCGGGGGGTCGCTCGACACCCATAGCGCGCATCTGTTGCTTTACAGGCTGCATGACGAACAGTAGGAGGATGCCGTCGATGAGCGAGACCAGGGAGAGGATGATAAAGGGGACTTCTTTGCCGGCGAACTCGTACAGGAGACCACCGAAAGGCGGCGCCACGAGACAGCCAAAAGAGATGAAGGCCAGTGCGATGCCCAGCGCTTTGGTGCGCTCGGTCTCCTCAGTGAATCGGTCGGCGATCATGGCGAGGCCAGAGGTGTCCGCGAATGCAGAGCCAACGCCTTGCAGACTCCTGGCGAAGAAGAGGACGCCGTAGCTCGTGCCGCAGGCAAATATGGCCGTCGACAGGAACATTATAGTGAGGCCAATCATCATGGGAATGTCGTAACCAATCCTGTCAATGAGGGCTCCCGAGAAAGGGTTCACGAACAGCTGAACGATGGCCTTGGAGGCAAATAGGACACCGACGGCCGACTCTTCCCCTTCGTAGACGATATGGCCGCCAGTGCGGCGCCACTCGGTGCGGTTCGTGACCACCCCGTTGACGGTGGCGTTGACCACGAACGAGGACATGTTTCCGCCCTCGGTGTGCGTGTACCAAGCGTCGATGCTGCGCAAGTACTGTGGAATTATGGGCACGATGACCATGTACAGCATGTTGTCGAGCAGAAGGGCCACGCAGACGATGATGAGGATGAGCCGCCTCTGGCTTTTGGGCTCCTCGATTTTGTCGTTGATACGGCGCCATAGCTGCGACGTGTCTTGGTTGATGATTGGCAAGACCGCCATGGCTGCTGGCTGCGGGAGCCGCCCGTGCAGCCGCCGCCGCCGCCGCCCTCGGCTGCTCCTCCTCCTCCCTTGGGGACAGAGACAGACAGAGACAGACATGAGGGCCTCGGCTCGGGAGGGACGCCTACAGCACGAGGGCGGCGTGGCGTGGCGGCTGGCACAGGCGTCAGAGAGAGCCCAAGGCTTCTCACACGTTTGCTCCTCGCAAGGCCTCACTTAGCGTTAACGTCGCGAGCCTGCTCGGCGTCAAAGAAACGCTTGCGCCGGAGCCATCGGGACAGCTTGCCGGGGCCCAGCCAAGCCGCCCTCTCTCTTGTGCACTGTGATAAGAACACTCCCGAGCACACATCGCACTGCGGGCACAAGAACACAACAGCTCCTTGCCCCGCAAACGATTCGTACACACCAATGAAACCGTGCTGCTCATTTTAGGCCACCCTTAATTTGCACGCTGACGTCAGGTCTTGCATGCCTGCGGCACCTCATCTGGTTCCGACCTTAGTGTCGGCCTCCACATGAAGGACGACTCGGACGCTCGAGTTCACGAGGAGATAATTATTTCTGCCGATTGATTTGAACAATTTTTCTTATTTGTTGAACTCGTTCAAATGGGAATATAATGGCAGGAACAACACTTCTTTCAAAGCAAGCATAGATGCATGACCGAATCTATGACACGTGGTATGCCCCACGAATGCGCGGGAAATAATATTAGAAGAGTCATTGGAGCCATTGTACACTGACTCGTGGTGTTCATGTGCAACGTAATTTCCTACACCTCCAGCACAGTCACTACAAAGATGTCATAAAATCAGGCATCAGCATCTCCTCGAGGCTGGGAAACAGTAGCAGATTTAAATTTACAGTTACAAAAGAAAGAACCCAATACAATCGCTAACTGTAAGCTGATATCTTTATTTCGGAAAGACAGAAATACATACTGCTTCCCACAGCAGACAACGCTAACCAACGCCATATTGACATGCAGTAAGCGATTACGCTTTCTTTCTTTCTTTCTTTTACAGTTTACGGTTTACGCTCAGTTTACTTTTTATCTTTCTTTTCATCCTGTATTTGCTCTTTACCCTGCTCGAATATATGGGCTGATTTCTTAAGGCGAAAACTTACTTGCGTCATGAGTGACGTGAAAATGAACTTTGAGACTTCATACCAAAATGTGACTCAGCCGTTTCTTGCGCAGCGTTCAGGCTGGTGTCATAGAACTTTGTTTCCCATTTTTAGCATCCTTCTTCTAGTCAAATTAGAGCCCAGTCTGTGTCAGGGATCTGAACCGGTGGTATACGTACCATGAATTGTATGCTGTTGATTGTAAGTACAGATGCCCACCGAAGTCCGAGACGGATACTGCGCCTTTCCTTTCGCCAAAAACCAAGCCAACAACGACGTTTAACACTTTGCCAAACCCCGGCTAATTATTTCCCCAGAGCTAAACCTAGGAGGGAAAATTTGCCAGGGTTAATTCCCGAGTAATTTTTAACGTTCATAGAATGTTATCTTAAAAAAAAAGTGTCAGATACGCCGTTGTGGTCAGAGCAGGTTGATTAGAGATCCCGGAAGATATTATGGTACATGATAGAGGTCAACAATTGAACTATTATTTACCAAAAATAAGCGACCAATTTTTATTTGTGATTTTAGGCGAAAGATAATATTGCGAACTTGAAGGCAATCAGCATCAAATGTGAGCACTTGATTAAAATTTTCTTAATTGACAATGTGGTTCGAAATATGAAACCTCAAAAATAAACCTTTGACAGCTCGAGGAGTCGGCTTTTCAACATCGCATATTTATCAAATGGCATCTATCATTTTTCCTAAGCACGAAACACATACGCCGCTTGTCTTTTTGATGATATAGAGGGACATCACTAGACTTTAGCGAAAATACCACGCGCAGCAACGCCATTTTACAAAGTGCACACCGTAACGAAATTTAAACATCTTGGTTCACCTGTGATGTTGACGGCCTTCGATTTCGTAATGTAACCTTGACCTTTAAAATACAAATCAAGTGGTTGAACAACTAGCTTCAATTACATTAACTCTCTAATTATTGGGATTTACCGCGTATATGATGTCCGCTTTGCTGTACACTTCACCTGCCCAGACCTCACCGACGCATCTCTCGCATATTACATTTCTTGACGTTAAAAGAAATAACCCGGTGATGAGAACGCTTGCACGCAAGTCCGAAAATTAGATCGAAAACACGTGTCAGAAGCTACTATTATCCGCTTCTGTTCGGGCTTGGTTAGTTCGCTGAAGAAAGTTTGCGAAGTTTACGCTGCTGTCCACTTCGACCACTTTATTCCGTCAAGTTTTCCATTACTGGGTGACACTGCAGAATCGCACGATATTGTTGGTTCGTCCAGGCAATTTATTCAAGGGCCCGCATTACCATTGTAACGTGGCCGTCAACAAGTTAAACGAAAAAACAAAAACAAAACGAAGTTTTATTTTAATTACAGCAGGGACAAAAAACGTTTCAAGCGAGATTGTTCGTGCTTCCTCCAATCATTTCACACTTAGCCGATACGCGGCCAAAAGCAAACCGAAAAACCAACTTCGTAAGGGGTGCCAGATTAAAACTTCATCGCCCTGATCTAAGTGTAAACCGAGCCAAAGCCAATCCGAATTTAAATCCCGGTTCACATCAGCTCTCGCATGCGAGACGCACTGAGGCGCAATGCCAGATTCCAGAGAACATTGCCTCCCTACCACACGTTAGTAGAACGCCTCGATAGCGCTTTGAGCCTGCCAAAGTGCCGCTTGCGGGCCGGCGTTTCCGCCCTGAATTCGTTCTGAGCGGCGGCAGAGGCGGTTGGGGCCGGCTCCCCTCTCTACCCGCATTAAACATTCAGGGGCGGACGGAGGGCGCGAGAGGGTCGCGTCTTAATAGGCTAAATTAGTCCCCTATGTAGCAGACCTGTATCCCCGAGGATCGCAGTTTTGTGCGGACGCCTGGCGTCCGTGCTCGTTGCGCGCATACACTTAGGCGACCCGGTGTATGTTAGGCGGGGAGAATCAAACCTGCGCCTTCGTAGTCTTCGGTGAAAAGATAAAGGGTCTGGCACTACGCTCTCCCCCTGCCCTGTCCTTCTTTTTCTCTCTCGAAACAGGCATCAGGCGGACGACTATTTCGGGAAACGCGGAAACGCATGGAGACGAGATCCATTGGAGAAAGTAATGCTTAGGGCCGCAGGAATCGAATAGAGAGAGACGAAGAAGTAGAAGTATAATGACGCGCAGATGGAAGGCGTTACCTTATAGGTTGCTGCACATGAAGAGGGAAATTTTTTGTGCGTGCTTTAGATTTTGCGAAGCTAATAATGTGATCATTTCATCGCTGAAATATAACTGATTAGAAACTAGGCAGAAGACTGAAAAGGCTGTTCAGTGCGTTAACTAAACAACAGCCTGGGCAAGGACTTTAACAGCCCTACGGGAGAAAGTCGCAGTTTGGTATTTCCATTTTGTCAGCTCCTCTGCGTTCGAGTCACAGTGATAGATAGGACAAAACGAAAGCAACCGCGCTATGCTGCAGTAAAGATCAGTGCTAGTGGACTGCGGTTTAGCAGGCCACAGTGTTATAGTTTCTTGGTGCATTTTCAGGGAAGGAATTAGAACAGCAATAAAGGGTTGGGACTGTCTAGGAAGACGGTCATTCCTGTACTCACCAAGGCTACCAGATTAGAATCTTTGCGAAAGACGCAAAATTTGTGGATTTTGTTTACATTTAAACAAGCGTTTCTAACAAAGGCCATTCGCCTTGGCCCAACATTTTTTGCAGTTTGAGCCTTTTGTGAAATTAATGATTGATTGTTTGATTGATTGAAGGGCACTCCTTTATTCCACGAACTATTTAAGCCGGCTAATTCAAGGTGTCCCAGCACACAATACAAAAACATTTGAACAAGACGATGAACGTTCGTTGCTCTTCAGCATCCACAAAAGGGCAGCCATACGGCTAGCATGGAAACTTTCTGAAACTTTCAGAACACTTTCAGAAACGTCGTAGGTGAATATGAATTCGCTCAGGCCGGGTATTTTTTTCACCTACGAAGTTTCAGAGGAACTTCATAGTTCAATGAGAATTTGCTCTGGTCTGGGGTTTTCTTCAACTACGAAGTTGCTTAGAAAGTTTTCTAGCTTTCCTTCCTAGATTCATGACTGCTCTTAGAATATCTAAAGAGTAACCAGTCCCTTATTATGCGCTACAGAAATTTGCATGCGTCAATAGGCCTAATAACTGAACATGCTATATTAAATATGCAAACAGCGCTTAAATTGCTTCGGTGTCGGTGACAAAGTTCCAGGGCTCTCAACAACTGTGTAACCTGACAGGAATTCCCTTTTGCATCGAGATTATGTTGCCAATTTTAACACTGGGACTGTACTGGGGCTACAGCGGTCATCAGGCAAGAGGCAGATTGTTTTAATTAGTTCGCTAATTAACTGCTGTAAATAATTTTCATTTTTATTTTATAGGGTATGTTGTATTTGCAGATTTGGAGCTCGTCCTCCAAATAGTATAGCCGATAAAAACAAGTTCTTTAAATATTGTAGAGCGCTTTACAAGGGCCACACATGCAACCTCGATAGGCGGTTTCACACCGTAACACAGTGGAAGTCCGTCCGTGCGACGTAGATCGCTCCACGCTGAAATTTTGTCACCCTGCTGGAATCACCTGAGGGTCAGACGGGCTCGCAGCTGCTAATTTCACTTCGAGTGCGGCCTCGCTAATAGCCGCTGCATCGGTACACAATCCATGTCGATCGCAATCTGGCCTCAAAGCGCCGAGGCGGAGCTATCTGCGCCCGACTTGCTCGTGGCCGCTGTGCTACGGTGTGGAACCGCCTGTCAGGATGACATCTGTGGGCCTTGTAACAGGCACTGCAATTTTAAAAAATAAAGAGCACTGCAGAATCTGCATTGGAGTAATGCGAACGCACGGATGCTGCTGTTGGTTGCTTCTAGTTGCTTAATTCACTTCTTGTTTACTCATTTTAGTCTTTGGTACTTTAAAATTGCGCGCCATCTCTTACTATGGCCATATTTCGGCTCTACTTCCGGTTGCGTGACGTCAAATCCTCTACGTCACATTAATTCACTTCTTGTTTACTCACTTTAGTCTTTGGTACTTTCAAAATGCGCGGAAATTTCTCATATGCCCTTTTTTGGCTCAACTTCAGGTTGTGTGACGTCACAACTTTGACGTCACCCTAATTGACAGATTTAATTAACTATTTAGTATTTACTACATCTTGACGTCACCTTAATTGACTGACTTAATTAACTATTTTAGTATTTGAAACATTCAAATGTGGCGACAAGCCATTGGCTCATTAATGAGATCATTTTCGCCGTTACTTTTACATTTTTTTTGCCCCTAAGTAATTACCTAAATAACTTACTGACCAAATTATTTTTTTCGGACACAACATTACGTCTCGCTCTATCGATTGATACCACTCAATAACTTCTACCGCTTCTCAATTACTGAACTGCTGCGTACTTTTACATTTTTGCCTGTAACTAATTACCTAATGAACTTCTTGGCCTAATTATTTTTTCGGACACAACATTACGTCGCGCTCTGTCGACTGATACCACTCATTAACCTTTACCGCTTTTCAATTACTCACAACTGCTGCGGACACGATTTTGTTGACGCGGTCTGCGGACAGAAATCTGTGAACGTAGCGAAGTATTGCTTTCACATTAAAAAAAAAAAAAAAAAAAAGCATATTTTTTTCAGTCGTGATATTTGGCGGACAAGCTTCCATTCTGGAAATGGAACATACCTGCATACTGGCGTCTTCATTTCGTTTTTGGACTTCCCTAGCTTTTAAGAGCTGCGCTTGCAAGGGAATCGGCGTCCCTATGGGAAGAGCACGGTAATTTCTTGATACAGTCCTACTTTAGTTTGTCAGGGCGCACTTAAAAACTTGACGGACAAGTGACGCTTAAAGCCTTCTTTTGGAAACGTTGGTAATTGAACCGGCACAAGTAGTTTCGTAGGTCCCAATAAAAAAGGCGTTGTTTATTAGCGCGTATATATTGCCTAACTGCATTTGCTTTCATCAACGTTAGAGGGACGCTTTACTGTGTACTCAGCATCGGTGCATATAGCATAAGACTCCAAAAATAGTCCTGCACCGTCGGGTGTTATCGGCCGCCTGTTTCGACGGCCATACGCTTCCGCACAAGAAAGGTGTTTGCTTTCTCGGAGAACATTTATCTTCGCGACTCCAGGCACAAATCACTCCGATGTTCGCGCAAACTTCAACGCTTGTGCCCCACATATTAAAGATCACTTGCTGATACTTTTTTCTTTATTGAATCGCTCGGGTCCAAAGATGATAGACGGCTTGCTTTTGTTTTGTTTTTTTTTCTGCTAGCCAAAATGAAAAGGTCTCGAAAGGAATAAGCCCGCGTTTATACGTTTATACAGACTGCCTTTACTCTTTTCTTTCCTTCGAATCCACACAAATTTCCTTTTCCTATCTGCTCATTTACAAACTGCTCACTGCTTGTGGCAAGATCTGTCGTTGGGGTTTCACTGGTTGCTTTCGTTCCAAGTACATTATACGCCCATTTTTTTTGTTGGCCTTTAGATGTCGCTCAACGTTCGATATGGCTCAGAATGCAAGGATGCATTTAGAACCTGAGTGGACAGATCAATCCATGGCGTGACCGCACTGCCTCGCCGAGTAGACGAGGAAACGTCGTCCGCCGACGCGGCATCGACTGTCGCCCCTCCGCTCCTCCACTCGCTATTCCTCCTTGCACTCCCTTCATGCATCGCGTATGAAGTGGCATTGATTGGTCGGTAAACAGAAGCTCTCCGACCCCCGCTCCCAATATATTTTCCATCCTAGAGACACAGCCACTTCTCCTCTCGCCCCCTCCCCTTCCTCCTGCCTATTCAAATTTCTGCTTTCTGCCGCCAGGTATTCTGGCGCGTCGTGCTATAGGTGTCGCGCCGCCATGATAGTCATTTGGCCGAGCCTATAGTGTTTGCAGCTAGTCATGGGAGAGTTGGAGAGTCGCCGTAATTGTTCTAGGCGACACCTGGGTTGTGAAAGACGCACTACATGACAAGTTATTTACTATAGTCTTAACGTTATGCGGCTATAGCGAGCACAGAGGAGTTCCGTTCGAAAGCACCAGTGGGAAATTGAGGGCGGCCTTCGTACAACATCCCCTCGATGAGGAATTTAGTTTTATCACAAAAAACAGCAGAAAAATCCCCGTTTTCTACGAAGCAATCAGACCAAACGTCTTGTAGAAGAGTGGACCACCAACCCCAACAAAAGTCATTGTTGCAGAAATTCGCCCCAGGAGAGCATGTAGAAGCTAGTGACAAAAACTACAGCGAAATGCGCCCAAACTTCACTGTACTGGGGCTGAAGAAAGAGAAACCCTAGAAACTGAAGAGAAATGGGAAAAGGCCTATAGAATCCCGCCCTGAGCATGATTCACCTTAAACGAGAAAAGTGACGCTGAATACAGCAACATGTTCACCTTCTCGTCGTTTACCTAGGTGAGAAAAAAATGCGCTATACTAAAGTGCACACAAATATTTTCTACAGCGATTCAATTTAACCGTGAGGTACGTCCATAGAGTTTTATTTTTTTTTTTATTACGCAAGTTTTCCATAGGGCATATTATAAAAACTCAAGTAAATTATTTTCCGTAAGGAACCAGAGAAGGCTCCCGCTCTTATTGTTGTTGGACGTTCTCCAAATGGTTCACCGACAATGTCCATAGAATTGTTCAGAGCTCAAAACAGCTGCGCGCCAGGAGTTCCTGTCGACAAGGCTGGCACGCACTGAATACCAAATGAAATGCGAGCAAGACAACTGAAATGCAAATGAAAAGGTGAAAAAATTAATTTTTCGCCGAGAGAAACCGAATGAAGTAGCAGTTAATTTTAACTTCGAAGACACACAGATGCTCTTGAGAATGGTAATGGAACCCAAGCCTATTTCCCTGTAGCATATATTTTCTTCAGTTCGTGCAGAATGATCGAGAAAAAGTTAAGCGATGCGAATTTGCCGGAAAAAGTAGCGCGAGGGTCATTCTGTATTCTTTCCGGCGGACGGAGTACCCGTGTCTCCAAGTGGTTTTATGTTTTTTCATTTACCTGCCCTGCCTGATCAAAAAGAAATACCATTCTTTCTTCCCGAACACGCAATAGGTAAACTACCGACTGCGAGTACGTATATTTTACCACGTGGCGGGCAGTGGGTGCGCGTGTGTAAGGCTTCCGCGACGCTCATCGGCGGGTGGCCCAATAAACACCGGCTATGTTTTCCTAGGCGTATACACATGAGAGATGTAAGCCTGTTGACATGTGACAGTTTCAACAAAGGATGCGTAGACGTATAATAGAGGAAGAAATGGTTAAAACGAACTCGGGGCCACTTTCCAATTTGCTAATAAGGTTCTAGTACTTTTTTAGACACGAACGGACAACTATGAAAGATCGGAATGCCGTTCCTGAGCTGTTCATCTGAGAGCAGTAATATTGCTCCTCTCGAGAAGTGGCTCCCTGCGCTTTTTTGTTTGGTAACTTTCATAATAATTCAATCTACATTAACAAGGTTAAAGCTGTCAAAGTTTGCTAAGAGGCTCAAGGACTTTTATTCGGTCTTTGTCTCTGAAATTCTGTAGTTAGGAATTGAAATTATTTAAGTCTAACCATCACTTCTCAATCGAGCCGAATAAAACCAAATCTCCCAGTTGCTCTAGTGAATGCCCAAACACCACGCTTTAACTTCCGTCATCCTATGATATCCCATTTACATTTAATCCTGGGCTCAAGCTTCGAGACATGCCCTCTGCGCACACGCCTAGTTTTTGCAAAGCGGAGGCAGCTACAATCGAAGCTTCGCTTCCAGAACTGCCGCTAGCGTCTATTTGTCCGCTATACACCCTTGAGTAGCACGCCTAATTATCTGCACGCAACGCGCTAGCACTGAGTGTCGATGTGAGCTCTCTGTAAAGTTCCTTCGCACGGCGTCTAAAAAGCTCGTCTAAATTTCCCCTTCGCCATATCGCATCCGCAAGCTGTGCAAACTGCCTGCTTCGTTTCCTCTTGCCCAGCTACGAATGCAGCTACACGCGTATATTTTTTCTCCTCCTTTCCCTAATGACGTATTCTTAGAATTTCTCTATTACGCAATGTCAAAACATGTACCGGAGACGCGGCGTTCCTGCTTGGCTGGGCTTCTGTCTGCCCGCTTTGCGGTTCCCTGACTGTCTCCTCCGAGCGCCATTGACCGCATGGCGTGTGCGCGTCAACAAATCGATGCGTTAGACCGTCGCACGCGAGTCTTCGGGTTCCGCCTGTTTGCACCACTCGGCAGAACTCCGTGTCCGGACGTGCCAACCACCCGCCGCTATATAGGAACACGTGACCGCGATTTTTCGCGGCTTTGTGGCACCAAGACAAGCAGCAATGCATGGGGCCATACGCACGCTTCAGTCCGCCCAAACAATGCCAGCGTTGCACCCGTTTATTAAGAGATTTTTGCTTTGGCAAGAGCTAATAAAACCAGATGATGAAGCCTATCAGCCCCAAGCCGGCTAACGTCTCAGTACATAAAGCTGTCCCTAAAACGAAAACCGCGACAGTATAAAGAAGCAGCTGAATTTTTTCTATAGGCTGGTGCAGCTAAGCAAGGTATTCTTCCTTGCTGCTGTTTTCGTCCTATTATGTACACCTAGGTTTATGCACACAGAGGAAAATTATGTATTTACGAGAAGCGTTAAATAACTTCTGAGACCAAGTATCACGAAACGAGCTGGCGGTGTTGAAACGTTTCTTGATAGTTTTAAATATTAAGGATTGCAAGTCACGCACCTTTACTCCTTAATCCACTATCGTATCATGACGCATTGAAGATTGCTCTGAGACAGTGGCTAAATCGAAGGACAAGACCAAGCATTCCGCGGTAACCAATTTTTTTTTTCTTTGACGATATACGGAACATATTCGGCAAGTATTTTTGAGCCCAGGAAGAATGTGTAAGAGACCTCTTCACCATTATATGCGCCAGTCCAAATGCGGTCAGAAGCTTCGCTTAGTTGCAGGGAGTCTTTGGAAGACAGTGACCATATCGACCAGTGAAGAACGTGGCACAAGGTGGTACATAGGTACCATTATTACTATAGCGATGTTTCTTTAAGGCATGCTCTTTTCTCTATCTGCAGGTTTGTCTTAATGGTAGGCACGCATTTCATCCCGAGGTATCTGCCAACCGCTAAATACGCTCGGAAGCATTCATGACGACATTTCACTGGATTTTTTGTCATCTCAAATGTCAGGATGCACATTCGACGACGTAATTTGATGCCCGTGACAGGTTGTTTGTATGAACATTTCGCAAAGATACTAGGACAAACCTCACTTGTTTCCGCAAGTTTGAATTACTTTTTTTTTTTTTTTTTTTACTTGGGAAAGCGTACATTACTTCCTCGGATAAGTCACCAATCGAAAGAGCTGGCAGCGTTCATGACCAAGCCACAGATTCACACCCTTCCGATACCTCCTGGAAGTCCTTTAAAATGCTACTGGTTATGAACTAATCCTAGATGCTAGACAAATTGATCGGGCGTGTTTCAGGCTCTCTTCGCGGGTGGCGTTGTTTCGCTGGGAATCATCCCCGAACTCTGTACACGCCTGTGCTCTCGCCGCAACGAGCATAGACGAGTCCCCGCGTCTATAAAAACGCTCTCGTGCTGCCAGCGGCGAGCTAAGAACGATAGCCGCCGGTTGCGTACGTGACGGTATACGCGGACCGGGCTTTCTCCCGTGCGCCTGTTATCCCACGTACTCTCCTTTCCTCCACGGCCGCACGAGGCTCTGGTGTACACGGCACTCGCGCACGTTTGGACATTGCGGTCACGTTTCGGTTAAGTATATATCGCCGGAAGCAGCTCTCGCCCGCACGTTTTGGCCCCCGGCAGTGCGTTCGGCAGCGCGGGTGCGGGGAGTTTTGAGTCCCGCGCGGTGGGTCCCTCCGAACAGTTCCCCTCCCTACACCTGCCGGCTTCCAGCGTGCTCTGCGGGAGTGTGAGCGCATCTGTCGGGTGAGTCCGCTTACTCGAGGAGTGGAAGTAGCACGATTAGACTCAGGCACGCGATTCGGGACGAATTATCCTCCTCCGAAATATGTCGTTATCGGAAGGAGTTGTCACGAAAATAAAATAGAAGCACATGTAAAAACTGCATACTCATCCGAAATTTAGCAGTAGTCCTGTGCGCCACATACCCCATATATGTGCCGAAAAATTTAGCGAAATCAGTGGTCTATGCATCAATGAGTTGACTAAACTGGACTCGCGATCTTGAGTGCTCAAGAGATCGTCGCTGTAGAATTTAAGGATGACCTTGTGTAGCCATCCAGACTGGTGCAAATATGCTTGCTACCCACGAGCTCTGCAGAGTATTGGACTAGATAAGCGTGGTAAAACCTAAGTTTCTTCCAATATATGGTCAATCACTGCAAAAATGGCGTTTGTGCTAAGCTTCACCCATCCTTAAAAGTCAAATGAATTATGATTCAAGCATTTCGCAGAACCCATGCTAAAGTATATGAAAAGGTTTCGACTGCGCGTGGCGTAAAATCACCGAACCAATATAAAAATAAACAGCGAATCACGCTAGCCACTCAGAATAAAGTCATGCAATCTCATCGCTGGATAAAAGGGCGTCGTTGCATTCACTCGATATGCTGTACTTAATTTTGAACACTTAATCCGCACTGAGTACGATTTTAGCGAAGGCATAATTCTCGCATGAGTACTCTTGATTTGTGTATATTGTGCAGGCGAGCTTTCTAGCACTCTATGCAATAAATGTTACTGAGAAAAAAGTACATTGAAGTAGGATGGACAGTTGGGCGAGTTGGTACAATTGCATTGTGGGTGGAACAGCGCGAAAAGACGAAACACACAAGAAGAGGCGCACAACAGACGAGCGCTGACTCGCAACTAAATTTTTTATTACGAAGAAAGCAGATTCTTATACAAAAAATATGCCACATGATGTTACAATGAACGAAACCCTTGATCAGGCAAAATTCAAGAGATATCTTCTTCCTTTATCAGCCACGTGAAAAACCCTATCAAGCAAGACCAAACATACAAGCTCCCCCTCCCCTTCTCCCCAACGACCCGTTTTACAAATGATAAATTATCACCAAACAATATCCAGAAAAAAAACCTCTTTTTCGATAAGCACCAAGTAAGGCTGGCTGACACACTGCGACTGCTTCTTACTGATGTAATATGCCTCAGTAATTTCTCTCGTCGTTTTGTCCCTATGGCGAAACAAAATCTTTGTTTTTGAAACCAAGGGGCGGCAACTTTTGTTTTTCTGCTTTCCTTCTTTCCCACAAGCCCTACAATGATCTTTCAAGTGAGAATATCGTGTGTCCGACAGTGAACTGAGGTGTTCACGCAGGCGAATATTTATGCACCGACTCGTTCGACCTATGTATACCTTATTGCATGACAGTGGAATTTCGTACACGACAGCGCAGGCGCAATCTACTAATCTCGACCTATGCGAAACCTGGCATTCAAACGGGTTACTCTTCTTCAGCTTTTCCTGGCAGTTCCTGATAGCGCAGCAGAGCCCGCCCAACTTATGCGGCGCCGAAAAAACAACATTAACTTCGAATCGCCCAGCTACATTTTTTAGGTTATGTGCAATCTTATGCATGTAGGGAATCACCGCTAGTTTTTTTCTTCTGTGCGCTGTCCCTTATTCAAACCGGAAAATCCTTCCTAGCCATCCACAAAAGCTTTTCACATGTTGCCGAAATAAACAAATCCGGGAATCCTGCGGTTTTTAGCCTACGAACCTGTAGCAATACACTATCATGGATGCAATGATGACATGAGCTCAGCAGGCTTGAGCGAATGCAACTACTAGCAATTCCATTTTTTACAATATTTGAGTGTCCAGAAGAATAGATTAACACCTGCTTTTGGGACCTCGAAGAGTACATGAAACATAAGTGGTCGCGTTTGAAAAACAGTTTTATGCTCAGAAACTGGAGGGTATCGTTCGACGGTACTTCAAAAGTGAAAGACAAACCTTTTGCACACTCCCGAAACAGCTTTAAGACGTCCACCATTCTCCTGCTGAAGTTGTTTTTTTTTCATTAGCACTAAAAAATCGTCAACATATCGGAAGATGCGTATCACCAAACCATCGACATGTTTACTAATTTGTAACATCATGTGACATATTTTTTGTATAAGAATCCGCTTTCTTCCTAATAAAAAATTTAGTTGCGAGTCAGCGCTCGTCTGTTGTGCGTCTCTTCTTGTGTGCTTCGTCTTTTCGCGCTGTTCCACCCACAATGAGAAAACAAAAATTGAGAAATAAGTTGAAATGGCAAGATGCTTTAATAAGAATGCATCAAACGAAATATAACACGACATAAACAACGAAATTAGCGAAGGATTACTAACGAAACAGTCAAATGACGATAGCTCGCTGATAGCGTATCTCTTTTCTATAGCCGCCGTTTAATCCTGCTAGCGGGGTTTGATGCTTGCATCTTCTGGATCTCGCTCGCATTTATTGCCGCTGTGGCGAGAGCAAGCCAGTCACTGACCACAAAAGCAGTAGCATCGCTTGCGCACGGGCTTTTTAACCCCACCGCCTGGTGCCCCTCCGACCAGCTGATTAAAAAGAGAACGAGAGGAAGAAGTATGTGCAAATGTACAACCGGCCTCTCCGTGTTCGGCGCCAGCGGATGCTCACAGGTCTGGAAAACCGCCCGAGAAGCGAAGCGCAGGAAGGCAGTCCAAAGTGCGCCGCTGGCACACCCGCCCAGCTGAGCGTTCGGCTCGCCCCCGCACTTCGCCCGTGATCACGCTCGCGCTATCCTCATCATTTTCTCAAATCCCACTCCCCCGCCCCCCCCCCCCCCCGCCCCCCTTCTTTTTTTTTTCCAGTGCTCTTTTGTTTCTCCTACTGTATTTAGCTGGTTCGATGTTTCCTTTTTTTGTTTCTTTCGACGCCACCCCGAGTAAAGGGGAACGGCGGGGAAACGTGGAAGAAGAGACACACACTAAGCGTGAAGGCTGCTCTTCGCCATTTGTGGCCGCGCTTGTTTCGCTCCCATCTACCGTTCCCATCCGCCCGTGTCTGAACACGGACGATCCTAAGCAGCGCCGCAGTGTGCGTCTGCAGCGGACGTGCCTGGAGGCGCTATCGCGTCTGTTACTCCGCCTAGTACACACATACATAGAGCGAGGGCGCCGTTTCTTCATCGCCGTTTTTACTCTCTTTTCCTTTCCTTCAGCGTCATCCCCACCGGCGGCGCACCGCCCGACTCCTCCGACGTGACGGGTCTCTCAGTACGCCGCCTTTGTTTTTCTCCAGCACAGAGCATTTGTACGCCCAACGTGGCCCACGCCTCGTTGTTGGCGCTGCGGACCGTGGCTGTCACTCTGTGCCGTGTTGTCTCCCGCTCTTCCCTCGACGTTCCGCCGTTCCTTCCTCAATTCTGCTCCCATTCTGTTGTTTTACAACAATAGCTGTTGGTGTTTCTGCATGCCGATCCCGTGGGGTCCACGGTCGCGCTCATCGCACGCATGCCACTGGAATCCGAGCATAAAGAAAACATATCATTCTCTTAATGTGATACTTTTTTTTTTTTTTGCTAAAGTAGCTTAACTGTAGTCCCTGCTTATGAGCTATCGGAGGGAGTTTTTTACATCGAAGGTCAGGACAACAAAGCTTTATTGCTGCCTCAAGTCAAGTATTACCTGCTTCGATAAAAAGGCAGTGTGTTGACCATGCTCTTAATAGTTGAAGAGCAACGATGCTGCGAATCAGTATTCTCATTGTTCCTATTGGACAAGGTGTGAACTTTGCCGATGTGAGGTCTAATATGAAACCGGCATAAGTATTCGCTGTATCTATATCGGTGAGGAAAATGTGATATGAATGTTGCAGCGGAAAGCCGCCATGAAACGGCGCAGAAAAGAAATCCCGACATTAAGTTGTAGGGTCACTCCGAAGAATATAGGCTTCAAAATTCAAAGTGGTAATTTCCTTCCGCCAGAAGTATTTGTCACTATATTTCGGCATGATATGGTAGTATATAGTCACTGCCAGGGTCCATTTTCATTGCACGCGACTCTCGACTGAAGCTTCTCACTCTTTAAACAGCCATTAATGTTGGATATATGAAAGTTTCTGAGAGCTCAAATGGTAGTTATGAGTGTGCGTCCAGATAAAAAGCGTTGATTGGAATAGGATGCAGTTCTATTTTCTGAAGGAACCGATTAAACAGCATGTAAAGTGAACATGAGATGCTTATCTTACACTTCACAGAGTCATGCACACTTCAAGAATTTTGGAGGATTCAACAATCTTTATGGGTGAACGGGCAGCAGCAGTGCCTTAGGACCTCAACTTATGAGACCCACTGGCAGTCTGTCTGATACAGTCACCAGCGTAAACTGCTATGCGTTGCAGCGAAAAGATGAGAGCAACAGCGTTTTTGCCTAAGTTACTGTACCATGAAACACTCAGGGAGAAGCATTAATAGCCAACAAACTAAATAAATCGGCGGCAGGACAGCAGCAAAGCAAAATAAATAAGGAAACTAGGAATACTATTCCGGTCTGCATCTCGTTGTCGTTATTACACCTCTCGCATTCTTGCAGGTGCCCCAATTATCGCGCTATGAATTATGAGGAAATGACCTCATTATCTGAATTTTGTCTTTTTGTCTATGACGTTTACTATTTACTAAAACGACGCTAACGTTGGCAGAGCTTGCGAAGAACGAGTACACAAGACTTCCCTGCACAAACATCTCGAGCACGCTGGGCCGACCAACGAAGTGAGCGGCCGAACAAGAACAGAGTCGATGCCAGCCTCTCGCTCGCATCGGACCCGAGGGGACCAGAGCAGCATCGATGCGGGTCACGCGGAAGCAGCGAGTGCGAGAGGGAGGCTTTCCCACCCGCACTCTATTGCTCCCGTGCCTCACACATACGGGCCACGCCATCCCGCTCTCTCCAGCGCACGCACGCGGGCGCACATACACCACGAAGCCCCTAATCTAATTTAGCGCCTTGTCTACGGCTGCACATCGCGAGGGCGCGTACGCAAGACAGGAACAGCTTTACCAAACCGCCACCAGCGCACTTTCTGCCGGCGTCGTCCCGTTCTCTTCCCCGCAATGCTCCGCCGCCTCGCTTTCCACTGCCATCGTTTAGTTTATTTTGCTCCCAGATTCGCTTTTATTGCGCCTGTTTTATTTTTTTTTTTGCCTGTCTCAGTGCCTTTTATTTCCTCCAGCACCTCACGTGTCTCTTCCTTTCTTTCTTCCCCCAATTTCCTCCTCTAGCTCCCTTGCACAACGCTCATCACCTCAGTTTTCCTACGACTCCCCTTTGCTGCGCCCGTTCGGCACTGCGCGAACTGGGCTTTTCCCTCTCGACTGTTCCTCTTGGCGCCCTTAGTACGGCACCTCTTTCGCTCTCCTTTACGGCTGCCTTCTCTCCACCAGCAGCTTTTTTCGGTTTCTCGCGAGACTGCCGTTACTGCTCTCTCTCATCCTTTTTTTCCCCTTTCTGTCCCACTCTGCTAAGCTTCTGGATAGCGCTTTCTTTTGCCTTCGCTGTGCAGCGCGCTACCGCTCTCTCCGTGTTTGTCTTTATCATGACACCAGCGCTGCCACTAGAGCTGGCAGTGCTCTTGCGGCCTTTCGATTTTTTTTTCCGCGATCCCCTTTCGGGCCTCCTCCTCGACACCCTTCTCCTGTTCTCTTGCGTTTGCTTAGGTGTGCGCCCGCAGTTCCCTCGTTTGGGAAACTGTTCCGCTGGCCCCGTTAAATTGAATTTGTGGCTTGCGGGCATCAGGAGCGGAGAACTGCGCTGCTGCGCAGTTCCTCCCCAGCAAGTGCTAAGAGGGGAAAGAAAGAGGCAGGAAAAATTGGATGAAAAAGAAAGCAAAGCACTGTGTAAATTCAACATTAACAAGCGGAAGACAAAATAATTCTGGTTGCTGAAAAATGAGACGGGGAAGATAAATTCTCTGGAGGTAAAGGGTGCAGAAGAAAGAGGCAACAAGAGGGGGGGGGGGGGGGCGGTGGGAGGGAATCAGTAAAAACAGTCAAGGGATAGAGAGCGAAGAAAAACTACTGGCGCTGGATCTATCGGTCGGTGTATGTGCGTATAGTTCTTCACGGAGCTGTAGATCACGCGTTTTTTCGGTGCGGTGCTCGTTTTTCTTGCACACTTTATTTATGTCAGGAGCCCCGGTTTGTTATACCGTTCTTTCAACACTGCATTATTTATATTTGCTGCCGACTTCTGTTCATTCTTCCACGCGGGCATCCGCTCTTGTCAAAATGATCACGTACTGGACGAGGCGCGAT
>NC_139344.1:68576471-68623971 GCF_055883805.1 Amblyomma maculatum | reverse complement strand
GGCACAGCAGTGGAGCGCCATACCACTGTACCACTC
The DNA here is from genome assembly GCF_055883805.1 of Amblyomma maculatum. Taxonomy (NCBI): domain Eukaryota; kingdom Metazoa; phylum Arthropoda; class Arachnida; order Ixodida; family Ixodidae; genus Amblyomma; species Amblyomma maculatum. Next base: position 68,623,935 of record NC_139344.1, on the reverse strand, counting down.
CGGCAGGACTTCGGGAGACCTCACCTTGCCTCCCTGTAGCTGCGGCAAACTTGTGCAAACACTAAGGCTTTTCTCGTAAGGAAGAGGCTGCAATGGTGCTTTGAAATGAGAGTAATGTACGCCAAATTTTATTTTTAATCATAGGCTACCTTTACCAATCGCGTGTTTGCAAGCAACGCGTCTAAGCGACCGATTTCAGAAATGCGTCTGGATTATTTTTTTCGAAAGGTGGAAGTCCTTCCATTTGGCAACTTTTGTTCTTCTGACGAAGATAGCGTAAATGGTGTATGTATGCCCAAGGAAAAAAAAAAGTGATAAACTGATCTTGTATACGCACCGAGCCCTGTAGACCTTAGCGGCCTTTGATGACGGCAGAGAAGGAACAACCTGCAGACTCGGGTAGACCTTAGGTAGACAACAGGAGCAAATCGAAGTGTCGACCTTCCATAATTGCGCCGCGGATTTTTATCTTAAGGTCAAAAACTGTTGCTATGGCGTAGTGCAAGTCTTTTGTTGAATAAAATGTGCAGCTACAAATGCTTCCGTTGCAAAATCCATGGCCCCTTTTCTCCACACAACGCGCGGTTTTTCATCGGCAACATCTCGGGTTCATATAATGAATCTTTTTACACACGCAAGCTACCGGCACTGCCATGCCTATCGTCACCGGCGACATGCGCTACGCCTGCGGACATGCTTGGGGTCTAAAAAGAGCAAGAGTGTCGGGAATAAAGCAAAATAACTTGTTCTGAACATGTGATAGAAGTTTTACGCGTAAAATCTCATCGGCTGCTGGACAACGCATCGTAGAGGTAAGATGCAATGGCTCTCTATCCCGCATTAACAGAACACGAGTCATGGGAGCACGCGTTTATATAAGCGCCAAAAAGCGTGGATTCAATGCGCTACTCGCAAACTCTGCATGATCGCGCGAGAACACAGACGGTGCGCTCGATCAGCCCCCGCCACAGTGGTAGGAGACAGTGACAGATGTTTCTGTTCTCATCTGACTCACCGCAGAAGCGCAAATATTGACGGAACACCGGCGGCTCAGTTTCGTTCCTCTCGGAATAGCCGGGCTTTTACGCAGCTCAAGATCGCAGACAGAGACAAACAGTGTATGAATTCGAGACTCTATATGTGGGCTCCAGCGACGACGACACGCGCAGCATCCGTAACTGCACTTCTCCGGAGGCCCTCATGAAGTGGCTGGCATCTCCAGTGACAATGCTTTACAGCCGGCATAACCTGAGATGCCTTTCAAATCGGTGGATGAGAAAGGGCCTTTTCTGGGATGAACTGCGCAGGCATCGCAGTGCACCGCTATGAAAAAGTTGAGTGCGCTTGCCGGCTTCCTCAAGCCTCAGGAGCAACAGATATGCGGGCCGAGAAGTTCCACCTGCGATCTAGTGTTTTATAATTGGAACCCTAACTACAGACCATCCTTCCAACTATACATCAAGTGATCTATAGTCGAAAAGCTTGGAAAATGAATAACCACATTCTTCTTGCTATCATTTTAATTTCCTTTTATTTTGAATCTCTCGCTGCGGAGCTCTAAGGGGCGACATTTACCAGCAGCGTATTCTTTCAGAATAGTGGTTATTTCCGAATGGTGGCTGCCTTCAGGTTTCAACATGCGTGGACGCCTTTCCATTGCATAATTTAGGCATGTATGTGTTAGTAGCCATCCGCACTACAGCCTTTTTGCGCTTCCGCGCTAAGATCTTTTTTTTTTTTTTTAGTTCGGTCCTAACTATATCATCTCAACACTAAATATATCGTTGCGACTTTTCAAAGTTACGAGGAAGCTGGCAAAAATTTTGCATTTTGCAGTTCAGTCTGTTTTATTGAGCGTCCAGTTAGCAGAGCTTTGCTCTGTTGCAAATTTTGTCGTCGTCGGAAGTGGTTTTCAGTGAAAGAAAAAGCGATTGACGAACGCGCTCTCAGCGCCAGACATTTCCGCTCGGTGCCATTACGGGAAAGTTGGGACTATTTCTCTTCCAGGGGACTGAATAACTGTGCTATAGCCACTTCCTACGCTGACATCTTGCTACATTGTGAACAGTAGACATGAAGGGCGAGCTTGTATTTAAAATTTAGAAAAGCAGTAAAGTAACAATTCTTGAATCATAAATTTGGTCGTCGGTTGCCACGTCTCGCATCTGCCCTGTCCGCAAATCTGTCACTGCACGCCGCGAGAAACTTTCCAAACAGGCCGAGCTTCACCCAGCAAGCGGCTATATAGAGGGCCGCGAACGACGAAGCAAACAGGAACGGAGGCATGTTGCTGAATACTTAAACAATAACTATGACAGGAAGACTACGATCTAAAGACAGACGACGCTTTGTTACACAGCCAAGAAGGGGCGAGGTGGCCGCCACTTGGTATGCCACAGCAGCCAGAGTGCGTTCCCGAGGGACTGCTTAATAAGGCGTCGTAAGCCTTCAGCAGCCGACGTCTTTAAATGGTGAGAATCAGAGCGCGAGGACAGGAAGGGGTCACCGAGGAACCTCCGGGCCCGCGACCCAGAAAGCTCGAACGCTGCTGCGATGCGCCCGAGTTGCGTGAGCCCCCCCCCCCCCCCCCCCCCCCCACCCCCCTCTCTTCATTTTCCCATTACGGGAGACAAGGATGCAGTCCGGACCAAGCCAAGCCGGGTCGCCTCGGGAGTGATTCGGTGCGAGCGGCGGCCCCTCTATTTCCGTCGTTTGAATTATTTAGCGGCGGCGGCGTGCCATGCGCTCTCCCCTTTCAGCAGTTCGCGGCGCTCAAGCGCACGCGACGGCCTGCTTGAAAGCGGCAGCGACTGGGCTGACGCCGGCGTTCGATGCTGCGCGTTGCCTATAGATTTCCTCAAGCCGCCACATATGGATGTCGGCAATAGCCACTTTGCCGGCCGTCTTTTTGTCCAGGTGAATACTTTCTAACTGGTCGGCTGGCCAGAAAGCCTTCCAGTGAACGATGCGACCTGGTATAAACACTGCTAGCCAGAATCGATAGCGTAAAAAAATGTGCAAGCTGACTGCATTGGTTGCAACATTCACTGCCAGATACTACGCCAGACAGAGGAAGTCCCACTAACGACCACTAGACGAAGCCAAGCCTTCTTGTCGAAGCGTTTTGGCTTGCGTACTGAGGCTCCTACTCAACCCTCGTTTACCGCTGTATCTCTTACGTGACCAGCTAATCGCAAGGCAAGGACACCACCCTATCTTATAGGCAGTGAAACATGCTGTATGAATAGCTCCCATTTCAGCTTATTCTGCGGGGCGCATTCTGATCTTGTGTACGCTCCGCAAAGAACAGCCTGCTTGACCTAGATTCGAAAGCTTTTGGTATCCAAGAGCCGTTCGTTGGCTGCTCACGCACGTGCTGTGGTACTGGTGACCGTTTTGTGACTGACTGGCGTGACAGTGACACCCGCCAGTCACTCAGCGCACCTTTCCCTCTGCTTTACCGTCCTTTTATTCCTCTGGTTGTCTTGAAGCGAACATTGTGATGATGATTTTAAAGAACATAACACAGCAGAATGCTATACAGCCTCCAAAACACGGCCCCCTAGCCTAGCGGTCGCGGACCCTAGCCGAGCTACAATAACTAAATTATGGTGCGAGTGTGTTTTGAACTCTTCGTGACGCCGTGCGTTATTTAACTGCATCACGCCAAGTTATTAAGATATTATCCGGGCTTATAAACACGAGAAGTAGTCTTTAGTTTTGTAAAAAAAGCTTACACGTATACGGCATGTCCGCGGTCAATAGAAGTGCCTCCTTCTTTATATATGCCCAGAAAGGTATTCATAAACTTGTCGAATTACAGCCATTCCTGCCAAAGTGGAGTCGCAAACGCGTCTCATAATTAACGCCTTTTCTTGACTTGCTAAATTATCTGCGTAAAACGATTATCGGCGAGCATGAAGTCGCCCCGCCGCCTTGACTCAGCGGTTAGAGTGCCCGGCTACTGAAAGGATCGAGTACTCTGGCTAAAACCCGGCTGCACGCGGCGGCGTTTCAATAGCGGCAAACTGGAGCAGCGTCTGTGTGCTGTGCGATGTCAGTGCACGCTAAAATCCCCAGATGGTCGAATTTACACCGTAGCCCTCCACTACGGTGTCTCTTTCTCTCTTTCCGCTTTCGCTTACGCTTTCACTTACTTCCCTTACAACGAGGGTTCAGGTGTCCACGGAGAAATGTGACAGATATTGCACCTTTGCTTTTTCCTAAACCAATTTACCTTTTATTAGTAGCAAGTCTGCTCTGGAAGCACGTTTCACGTTATGCTGGCTGCAGCTACGAGGGGTCCACTATGCAGAGGCACCTTGTTTCAGGTAATATGCAAATGAGATTTAATTCAAAGATTTGCTAGCATGATTACACGAATTCAGTCTTGACTGGTATGATCCTCCATCTTCATTCTTATAAAGACTGCCTTTTCTTCTTCATCTGCACTTCAGCTCCACCTCATCTGTTTCAAAGCGCTGTCGCAGAGCCATGTTTTAGAGAAAAAGCTCTAATACCCGAGGTGCAACTTCGAATTTTACCTAGGTAAGACCGAATGACATTGAAGGGCTGACAAAGGTCAAATGCAACTTAGACAAGAATAAGCAATATATGTAAATCGTATCCACGCCACAACTCAAACCACCATCCTTCCATGCCCCAGCCGAGCGTGGTAACTACTACAGCTCGCCGACTTCCTGATGAGTCCACAATTCTTTTCTAGCGTAAGGATGCAGGAAGGCGCGGGGGGAAAGGACAATACAAGGGGGGGGGGGGGAATGTAAAAAATGTCAACGACGACAGGACTACCGTCGCATCATTCGAAAAGCTATGAAGTTTAATCGAAGTCAAACCGTGTACAACCTTGCTAAATCATGAAAAACCATGGATGCTTAAATCCCCACCATGTTTAAGAAAAGCGCCTTGCAGTATTTTTACAAAAGCACTTGAATCGCAACTTTATAGTGCATTTGCTGGAGCTTACAATGAGAGAAAATGCAAGGTCGGAAACCCAGCAGGCAGCGGCAGCGAGCAGTAAGGGCCACGCCAGCAATATCCGGTACACCGCCATTATCCTCGCGACCCCACCTTGGAGGTGTCACGCGTGCAGTGATTGAGACCTTCGTGAAGGCCGCAATTACGCCCCGTTCCCCTCTCCCTCCAGTTCTCTCTATTTCTTTCAGCTGATTTTATTTTTCAGTTCCCATCGGCACGACATATAACGGCCGCCATCATCATTGCATTTCGACAGATCGCTCGCGCACTACTCTGTCAACCATTTCTACATTGAGGAGGTGCCGCCGACGGCCCATAAGCACCCCATTCCATTCCCGTTACGATTCGGTCTGCCGACATCGCCGCCCAATTCGCACTGTATCCGACCATCGAAGAAGGGAGAGGAAAACCCTATGTTTGAAGAGCCGGTTCATACCAAACGCTTGAGCGCTTGCCTCCCTATTAGGAGGAGGGCGTACCTGGCGTGCCAAGGGAAAGGCGCCCGCAGTTTTCTAACAGGACTAGTAGGCTCGACAAGCTGACTACAGCTACAGTGCAGCCGAGGCAATGAACGCGCAGGCACCCCTGGATGCACACTTATACGCTCACAATGGCGGCCGCGCCGTTGTCCGCTCGCCTAGATCTAGTGCTTCCGGCGCATGCATGCGCGGTGTATTGGAAATCGAACGAGCGGCACCCCCTTCCGCCGCCGGCCGCACTAGGCGCGACACGACCGGCGGTCCTTGCGTGAGTGCGTGAGAGCCTCTGCCGCTGTCGGCGTGCGTGTATTTATAGACGCACGATTCGACTGCCGCCCGCGTGGACGCATCGCGCCCTCTCCTCGTGAGTGGGCTCGCGGCGCAGAACGGAGCCCCCCCCCCCCCCCACCCTTCCCCCCCCCCCCCCTGCACCCACCTTGTGCACGGCTGCACTCCACTAGACTGTGTAAGCGTGGTCGTACGTTTGCAATGTGGACTGACGCCGTACACGGTTAACTATTTATGGGCGGGCCGCTTCGTTTCTTGGGCTCGCATTTTTCAAAGTTTAGAGAGCGGGAGGAAAGCGGTGGGGAGGCGCTCGATCCCAGCACGAATTATTCGTTTTACATGAATTCAATTTATCGACCAATTTTTATTCTCTATTACTTTGTGCAGCATCTCTGAAACCATTCTAGACCTGCCGCGGCATGTATGCACACAAATTTCTGAACCGTACTTTCAGCGTCACAACTGCCGTGTGAAATGCCAAGCGCAGGAGCTGGCGACCCCCAACTCTTGAAACGGAGCTGTCAACCTGTATTTTCGGGATATACTTAATTAACGTACTATGCTCGATTTGGTCACCAAGTGAACCCTTGCCTTGACCAAAAAGGGTTAGAGGGGGAACAATCTATAATACGTCTGTTTAAATAATATTTCCAATAAACAGCGCGGCATATGCCTCTTTTCGCCCGAGTTCTGTTATATGCAGAGCAAATCCTTTGGTGCGCATTTGCGGCCCCTAGAACCTGAACAGTACCAACTCATCTGCGACATATCTGTGTTCACTATCTGCTACCCTGTATGAGGCAGCTACATTTCTGTGACTTATGGGTTGATGGACGAAGCATCGGCCTTGTATTAAGCGCAGAGTGGTTATTTTGCATGTCGATATGCGGACGGACCACATTTAAATATATTATGCTTCCTCAAGGTAAGCGTACCTAACACTGTCATGCCATCACTGGGTTCTGCGTCTGTATGCACACGTGAACTCGCTGAAACTTCTGCATAAAGTTTCCCCTTTCCTAGAGCTGAAAGAAACTTTACCGTTTTTTCGTCAACCAGAACGCAAAACATTCAGGTCTGATATGCCGCTTTTTCTTCGATTTCGGTCATAAACAGTGTTTAACAAACTTCTCGAAATCAACTCTGAAGGTGTCCACCAAGTACAAACTTTTTTATATCGAAATTGAGTTTACGTCCGACTCTTACACACAATTCACGTCTGGCTATTACCTCGAGGAGATACAGTTGTCTCAATAGCTACGAGATATATTTTACCGTCTCTGTATAACTGACCGAAGTGAACCAATCTGTCCAATCACCATCACTGGCGGCGCAGAAAAACAACCAAGGATTAAAGAAGGAGACGCGGCATGGGGGAAAGAAGTATGCCACACAACGCAGTCTGGTAGCAGCAGTTTGTTGGCAAGACCAGATAGTGAAGTTAGCGACTGCCCATTGCGCGATTTAATTCTACTGTGCACATTGGCATGGTTAATAATTAATTGTGCCTCTCCCTTCAAGCGCTATCTATTAGCCCACATTTCAGTTTTATTTTCTTGCTACGACGAAAGTGTTTTTGCAGCCTTTTTTCCCGTCGGCATCTCTTACCTCTGCGAACTTTCTTGCGAATGTCGCGGCGAGTTCGCACTGAAATAAACTTGCCATTCATTCGCACTGGCATTTGATGCGCCTCGGCTATTTACATCCCTTATCAAAAGCATTTTATTCATTCCCTCGAAGCAATATAGGGCGTCCCAGCTAACTTGGACCAAGATTTTAAAACATACAGTTAGTTCTAGCACAGTGAAATCAGTTCAGGGCTGTTCAAAATCGTCTATGCTAACCCCTATTATTTTTTTTCGTCCACTGCTGTAATTCATTAGCGAAGACTAATTAGTTATTTTTGTAGTTATTGACCTGAGAGAAAAAGTGTCAAGGCAAAGGTTGTAGATCTCGAAAAACGGGTAGCTACATTGTTTCCATCACGTTGCAATTTACGCCGCTCTATTTATAGGACTTCAAAAAACAATGCTGCCACGTGATCAGCTGCTACTTGAAATCATTCGCCAAGTGCGTACAACCAGCTTCATCGTAGAGAGCAGGGCCCATAAAAGCGGATTTTGTTATCTCGGGCGCGACTAGAGGCTTTGAAGTGACCCCGAAATCACGAGAAAGATTTTTTTTTAATTTTTATTTTTTGCCGGGCGTCGTTTTCAGCTAGTAAAAATATCACTTTGCGTATACACTAGTTCGATGGCGATAACGTAGCCACCGGTTTTTCGAGAAGATGTACAACTTTTTTATTTACACTTTTTCTCTGAAGGACATAATTACAAAACAGCTCATTAGTCTTAACTCATTAATTAACTTTAAGAAGTTAAAAATATAAAATATAAAAATATAAATGTTCTAAAATACTTTTCAGCACTTAACGCACCTGTGCACCATCCAAAACTCTCGTATGAAGTAACTAATTTTGTACTGAGACGTTCATCTGAAAACGACAAGTGAGAGAACAACTGAAAACGTAAACCAAATATCTGCGATGTACTTTCAAGCTGCGTCACAGAAAGCTCATCGCTAGCAGGTATTGGCGCCGGTTCTATGCAAGTACCAAGGTAGGTGCGGAATTGGTTCGCAGCAAAATCGCCATCACGACTAATCCGTTTTACTTACCCCCGTCTAGTTCGGAGCTCACGATGGACAGACATCACTGCGCCATTTCTTTTCGGAGCTATTTGCAGTTTTCTGATGAGAAAATGGTTTGCGTCGGCTAATCAGCAGCTTTGGTACTAATTGGGTAGCATAGGCTTAAGAATGTCTTAAATGACAAATCATATCGATGTGAAAGAAAACAAACCAAAACAATAAAAAAATAATGTTTTTCTCGTCACTAATTCGACAGATTTGGCATGTCACTTTGTTCGCAGTTGAGTAATATATCAACTATTTCACAGGAATTTAGGAATCTAACTTTGAAACCTCTGGTGATGTGTTGCAGATCAGGTGATGATGACGAGGGACACAGTGTGGAAGGACGAATAAAAAAATGAGTATTCGTTGACGAGCCGCCTGGTTAGATCCTGCGCGCCGACCCTATCTTATTGTAACAGCACGTCACGTTGTGACCCAGGAACGTTACAGTTCGGTGCAGACTCACAAGTGGATCACAAGTTAACGCTATGTGATACCGACAACATATTAGAGGAAATAGCTTTCTCGCTCGGGGCTCAGTCGAGAGCAAGCCGTTTAATTCAGACAGCTACAGACGGGCTCACTCCCCAGTCCGTTGCTGATGCATAGAATGTATCCCGAGACGCACCCGACAGACAAATGCAGAGTCTGCCGAACGGAGACTGCCGGCTTCGCACACATACTGTGGAATTGTACCCAGTACCAGGAAGAAGCTAAGTCTGGGAGGATCCCGCCGCGACTGGAAGCAGCCGCAGGGAGCGACAATCAAGAGGAGCAACTCTGGGCCGTCCAGCAGGTCATCAAGGCGCTGGCCCGGCATGGAACCAGCGAGCCGCCACGGCGAGCGGGGACCCAGGCCGCGCGGCCGGTGCCCAGAGGACGACGTAGGCCCCGTCCGGAGCGCGCGCGCGCGAGCGCGCGTTCTACTGCAGGCCCCGAATAAACGTTTTACCAATCCAATCCAATCTCGTTAAATTCCTAATCAGGCAAGGACACTTTTTTCCCCAATGGTCTGGAAGCTCACTCAAGTAATCAGTTTAGTAAACATTGCGTGGCCTAATGTTAGGTCGTGTTTTGCCCTTTCTTATTCTCGATCAGATTGTTTTAACAACAGTTTTACGGTATTTGAGTTGAGGCAATTCTACGAGTGTTGATCCCGTGGGCCTTTCCCATCGCCATTGACATCTTCATCCCCGAGTGCATTGTGTCCCATAATTACCCCCTTCAGTCCCATCAATCAAAACATTACTAATGTGCCGCTTTCTCATCGTCACTGTGACGGAGGCGAAATTGTTTAAAAATGCCGAAGCCCCACGGAAGCCGGCTTTATTAATATTAATGACAACCTGTGCTTCATACCAGGAATATTTATACCTGATTTCATCAAACGAGAATCCCAACAGAAAGAATAACTATTTGAAGCCTAATTTATAGAAATAAGTACATTTATGCCGATTAATAACATTCCCATGAAGACCCTTCATTCAATAGCTCCTTTAAATTGTGTGCTAGGAGAAGGAACTTTGCGACACCTCTTTTTGTCTTTTCTTTTCATTGCTTGTTTGGTAAAGAACGACTTTTGTTGCTTCTCAAGCATATAAAAAGCTCAGAAGCCCGTATTCACCACTGGCCTCTAGAGCAGTTCTCTATATTCAGTTCTCTATAGTCTGTAGAATCCTGTCTCCTCTTTTTACATCAAGGCCGTAAAATGCTTTGCAGTGACATACTGTCACTTGTGAGGATGATTTTGCAAACAATATGGAGCACCGAGACAAACCAAACCTCCAAGAGAGGCGCACGTATTTGTCGTAACTGTAGAGAAGCACCTACAGCTTCCAAGACCTTTTTTTCTTTAGGAAAAATGAATGGGCACGAAACCTCATTTCATGTCACCAAAGCACGTGTAGCGAACGCTGTTGAAGCAACAGCAATTTTAGAATTGTTTGCCCAAAAACATGGATATAAGTTTGATGTTTGCTGTTTATCGAATATGAATCTCATCGACATATAGAAAAAAAAAAAAAAAAGCTGCAAACGTACTCGACAACGTTTACCCCTCTTTGTCGTTTATTACGGCCACATCCGTATAAAAGGATTATTGACACATGCGTTTATTTCTGGTTTGGAAACAATCTCATCATCGATCTTCACAGTAAGGGGTACAAAGCGCCGGACGAACAAGACGCAAGAACAGACACGCGTGACGGGAAAAGACCTCCGTCTTATTCCTCTTTCGCTGCTCGCCCATTACTTTCCTTACCCTGAAAGCCCGAACCGCTAACAACCGGAGAAAGGAAACGAAACTGCTCCCAAGAAAAGTTAGGCGATCAGTGTCTTTTATGCGGCGTTGTAAAAAAGTATATGATATTTAGCATTAGACTCCGCCTGTCGTTTGCCTCTCTCGTACACAGCTTCAGCTGGTGGACGAGCCATTTGTGTGTTTTGAATTTGCTTCCACCATTTGTTCGCGATATTGGCATACTTCTGGCGATGTCTGGGAGTGTGAAGGGTGTAGTTTTTTTGGAGGTCGAATGGAGGAGAGTGGAAGCCTTTGTAGAGTGCATGCTGGTACGATGATAGTGGGCGGACGCTCCTAGAGGTGGGAAATATACCTTCAGGACCCGGAAAGGTTCCTAGGAGGTGGAGGCTTGCACACCAGCGCAAAAGTAAATGCTCCACACCTTCTTGCAACAATTAGGGTGTTTTGATGCGAGCGCGTTTAAACTAGCGGCATGTTGACACTTTCAGATATTAGGAAAGCTTTTTTTTTAAATATTTTTTAATATTTTTTCTTCATATTTTATATATATTCATATTCATATTTTTTCCGACATTAGGAAAAAAGGAAATCAGGAGGAAACATTGTATGTGTTTCTATAATACACACATTCCATTTCATCCAAGTCTTTTGCTAGGAGAGAATGCCATTGTCGAAATTTCTTTTACCTTCGATTTTTTTTTAAAAGAAGTAAAGCTAATAAACAAACCTCGAGTTTACCCTGAGTTTGGTGCATGATGGCCTTAGTTGCCTATGTGCCATAAAACCGAGTACAACACAACACGCACGTTCAGATATTAGCAGCGAAGAAAATGTACGCCCTAATTTTGAATTATTTTTCTGCAAGCACCGTGAAAATTAGGTGTACTGTAAAAGCATAATATAAGCCCCCTTTTTAGACGCCTAATACAAAAGATGTCTAATCGCGTTGCTGGTAATATTGGCAACTTCCACCTCAGTTTGCACGTTACAACATGAAGTGACCGGAAACACCGCATTAAAAGGAAAAGCCGAGAAAGAGATATTGCGATCGCTGGGAATACGCACTTAATGCCTTTGCTTCGACGGACTATAAAATTTGGAAATTCCCAAGTTGCCAGCAACACTAAAAAGACGACTTCATTATTCAGAAATGGTAGCAGAAGGTTTTGGCTGTATAAAAACTGGTGAACAGTTCTCATTTAGCTGGGCACACACAGCTTAGTGCTGTTGAAGCGTGAAAGCATAGCACTCATGGGCTTCTAGCTATGTTTCCTATCTTCCTTTAGCAGGAAAATTTTGTTCGATCAGCAATCATTGCTGGTAACACCGTGTTCATGAGTATTCCTGCCCTAATGCGCATAAACATAGGATGCGGGTATTTAGCTGTACGTGATGCTGTTGCAAGAAACATGGTATGCACATTATACATCACATCGCGTACCGCTCGTTTTGTACTCACAAATCAACTTTGGCGAAGTTTTTCGTGACTTTCTTATTGCATCTCGGAAGTATAAATATCGTGCAAGTCAGATGACAGCGTTGGTGTCATATGGTATATTCAGGAAAGAAGCTTGGCTTGTGGACTCAGTGGTCGCTTACAGAAGATATGCATGGACAAATAACATGTTGTGAAACTTAAGAGACAGAAAGACCCCGCAAAAGTCCACCTTACGTCCTTACCTTTTTTTTTTGTTTGTTTCAGGGAACAATTTCAAAAATGTTTATTTTTTATTTATACGATGAGGGGTAATAGAAAGACATATTAGTGCAAATGATTAAGGTATTACGAGCTTTGCAGAAGACTGGGAAACTGGGCCAGTTGGTGTATTATGAAAAGAAGAACCAGTAAAAAAAAAACAAAAAAAAAACAAGGACAATAAGAGAGGCGTACACCGCGACCATCTGGCTGCGGCTGTCGTCCCAGCAAGGCTAACAGAGCATGCTCAGCACAATCATTGCTAGATTACAGGCAACTACATCGGAAAACACCTTGAACCTATCACCGGCAATCTAAAAGACAAATTCTTTCTCCAAAAAGCACGCTGAATTTATTCAACATTGTAGGCAGTGTGCGTGCTACTCTTTTTTGAGCAATCTCACCATTACTGGCAGAGGTAGGTGCAAAGGAGAGCGGAAAGTTCTTGAGGCTTATCTTAGGGTTAAGCTTAAAGATAACTGTATCAGTGCGCTTGTTGGAGAAAGACTTGCCTTCCTAGATGGCCGGATAGGATCGAGGTGTTCCGATGTAATTGTTCGTAATTTAACGCTGATTGCGCTGCGTGTTCTGTTAGCCTTGCTAAGAGGTTGCTGCTTTTCAGTAAAGCCCAGTTGCAGTCCAGTCGTCGTGGTGTCTTTTCTCTCGTCGTTTTTGACGGGTTCTCCTCTTCGCATTACGAACATCAACGTTGGCGCTCGCTTCATTACCACGAAGCTTAGGGACCCGATAGGCATTGCGGTGGATTACTTTTCAACTGGATAATTTTAATGAGCATCCAAATTTAGACCAACAAAATTTCTGCTAACTGAAATTACCAAAATTTTGACTGACCCCGTTGCACGGCAACACAAAATGGTAGGTTCAGAGGCGAAGACATCCGGAGTGGTTAGTCTTTGACGTTCAGTATAGCTGTCTCACTGCCTTGATAACTAATAAAACTGGCATTTTTGCAAGCATGTAGAGGCCTCATCGGGACTGAAAGCCCAGGAAGGTAAGGACCAGATACTAAATGGTGTTATTTGGCTACTTGTTGAAAACTTCTTATGTGCAAAAAAAAATAATAATAAATAAATGATATGGTGTGTCCCGAAACTGCCGTTAAAAATCTTGTGGGACCTCTAACACAATTATAATTCCTAGCGAATATTTATGAGCTATTGTGTGAAAGGCACGGTCACTGGCTAAGGTAATATTCTTAAAATGTCTTGAATGTTATTGGATTTCAATGTTTGAAAATATTGTAGCAGACGCACGATTCGACGAAACTTGTGATGACAATATGCAAATGTCGATATGTACCTTACATTTTTATAATAAAGTCTGCTATTATTGATGAAGCTGCTTCTAGCTGGTTTTGATAGGGACGTTTTCTGCGATGCCGTAGCATGGCTATTTCATAGCAGAAAGTCTTTGCTCAACGAAAAGGCCTGCTTAAGAGTTTCACGAGGTGGCTGCAAGCTGCGTTAAGCTTCCTTGGCTATACAGGTGGTGACTTTACTGAAATGAGTCGCTTACAATAAGCACGCGTAGAATTCTAATAACGATGGCCGCTATTTTTGTGTAAATTTTTTAAAATGTGAATGCCGGTTTCTGCTAGTTTGCAGAATATTAGCGGCGGTGCAACGAAGATCATGAATGGGTAAAAGGCTAAGCCCAAAGCAATAACGATGTTTTTTTTTTTTTTTCGCCGATTCTATGATTGATATTTGAACATTCGCATCTCTAATTCTTCAAAGACGTGGAAGAGAAAGAAGCGTTATCATGTTCAACAGTGCCCAAGAATACTTTCTCTTTAGTATATCTTTATATGAGGATACCAAGGCACAAAGGGCTAAATGTGGTACAAGCAGATATTGGCACCCGATGCTGAAGCCGGACTTTTTTTCATGCAACGTAGAGATTGTCGCTAAGTTAACTTTCAATTTGATTTTCCTTCTGTACTGCACATGCCTCACAAGGAGGCGGTTGCAAGAGCTAGTGTTGCTGGTTTGTTGCTCTAGCCATTCGCAAGTACGCAGTCTAGCCTTGAGTAAACTGGATAAAAGTCTTCGCTAAAACATTCCAACTCAGGAGAGCTTGCTTCTAATACCCCAATCATACGTCACTTCTCCCAGGTCTTTACTGCAAAGGAGGTTTATTGCTCTAAAGGGGCAAAAGCAAAAAGGAGCAGCGGCGAAGATGCACGGCAAGTGCAAGGGAGATAAATACGATGACGATGATGATGATGATTATGATCGACGCAACCCTCACTAGCACCATCTGCTGACCGGCAAAATCACTTTAAATATATGAAACAGTTGAACAAAACATTGACAATATGAAATAAATTGTGCATTAGCCAGCAAATACTGCCCAACGAAAATTGAGCGTACAACAAAAAGGGCAATGAAGTAAAAACACTGCATAAAAAGGAAGCAAATCATGTGTAAGTTGGTGCGGCTACTCAAAACAATTGCAGTGGTAGCTCAACAGTCCAGATTTTTAAAGTTCATTGTGATTTGAAATTAACCCTTGAATAAAACTAGGCTTAAATATAATATTCAAAATTATATTTGCGTCAGTTTTTTTTTTATCTTTTGAGCTCGATAGCGGGCGCTTATGTTTGGCCTGCTCCTTCACGCAGCTTAAAGGCCGCTGACGACGGCCTTTCCCGCCAAGGGCCCTTTTCGCAAAAGTCTCGAGACTTTGCTACAGAGAAACATACTTACATAAAAAGCGGACACTCGAGCCATTTCGGTGCCGAGCAAATAAAGGTCTGACCGCCCGCCAAGCGGCGTAGAGATGTGTGCTTTCACTTCACCTCAAAGATGGACAGCTCATCATACATCCTCCCAATTGCATCCAAGTGTCCCGTTTCCTAGCCGTTTCTATATAGACGTTGGTGTTGCGCCGGTCATGTGCTGCCGGTGCCGCCCACCTCAACGTGCTTTCTAACGCGTCGCCTCGTTTTTTTCAGTAAGTTGTTTTCTTCTGCTCGTTGAATTAATTTGTGTTTCTTGAACTAAGAACATGGTAGCAGATTGTTTGCTATGCTTTGTGAACGTATTTTGCACATGTAACATAAAATATGAGCCACGAAGGAGATTTACCTTGTATCAATCCGTTAATTCTTGCGCTCTTCTACGAAGAGCATGTGCATTAGTTCCAAAGCATAATTTTCGGAAAGTTATTTGCAACATATTCCCTTCAAAACACAATTTATTATCTGCGGCTCACCCGTATCGTAACATAATCGTTTTATATAGTGGTGCTCGAACAGTGTAATGCGCATTTGAAGTCTTTTTGTGAAGGCATGCTTACCCCTCTGTATATGAAAGGTGCATGCGGCTTGGCCGGTTCGCAAGCGCCTGTTTTACTTTATCCCGCGTTGCTTGCAAAATTATTCAAAATTATTCTTGTACAGTAGGCTCTAGGTAATACTACCGCGAACTATTATAATCTTTATTATCTGTTGCGAAGAGCCGCCGACATATGGCCTTATCAGTTTGCTTGTAACGCGCAGAATGATCTAAGCAATGCTGCGAGTATTTTTTGTTCTGTTTGTGCATGCTAATGTCACTGAGCAAGGCTTTATAGTTTTCCCCGTCGCGCTAGATGTCCAAGAAAAATGTCGAATGATTGCAGCCACTCGCGTCTGTTTTTACTCTGTTTCAGGTTGTTCAAGGCTTCCAGCTTCCAGATCCAGGCTTTGCCGTCATTTCTTTCTTGCTGTTGTTTGTATTATGATGCACTTCATAATGTGAACCAGTATTCTTTTTAACCAATTCAATGTGTAAACAAGAAAAATAAGCTTTTTGTATGCAACCACTGCCTCTTATTCTGAGCAAGTGAGAAAAGCGGCTCAATAACGGCAAAGGTTACAGTGAGAACAGCTCTGATCGCATTATTCCAGCCTGCATGAACTCTTTCTGCCTTGCTTAGGTCCTTTGAGGAGCTTGGCGGTACTTTGAGTAAAAAGGTTGCGATCCGCGATTTCATTACATCTACATTTATGGCATGCTTAGAAATGATTAAAGCCCTTTCGCTTCACTTTAGACGATGAAGTTGAATATTTTAATAGCCAAATGTAAATCAGTTTCGAAAGCATTGCTATTGAAACCGAAACCGAGACAGAGCGAAAGCATGAGCCTAAAATCTCGGAGGGCGATATTAACGGTTTGACCAGCCGCTCGGGGCGCTGGCGGCAGTGCAGTAGCTCAGCCGCAGGGCCCTACTGGAGTGTCCGCTCTTTACGCAAGTATGTTTCTCTATGACTTTGCCGTGTAGCTGCGCACCAACCGCCTTTGGAGTAAAAAAACCTTAATTCCAAAGGACTTAGAAGTGCCCACTCCAGAAAAGTCCGTTGAAGTTCTTACTTTCAGAGTGGGGAGGATCAAAGTTCCTGCTGCCGACAAGAGATTGGAAACGATAGGGAGGCATAACAAACCAGATGGCGTGGCCGAGAAGGAGTTCCACCTCGGCTCTAATTTTAACGAAGATTGTACTTGTGACGTTAATGTGGCCTCCACTAGTCTTGTCAGATACGTTGAGAAACGGGAATAAAGTTAATTGCAGTTTTCATGTCTTCTATTTAAAACTGTGACCATTAAGTAAACCAGGGTTATTAGCACTTTTTACGCGCTGTGTGAACGCCTGGGCTATTTCGCTTATAACTGTTTGCCATTTCTATTGAAAAGAGGTCATGGTGAATTCAGCGACTATCGCCGAGACTAGAGGTGTTCTGCGCTGTTAAGTGCGTTAATGGAATCGTCTTTTGAAGTCATGAGCGAAATCTCAACAGTTGGATGTCATGGCTTACGCGGCGTTCGAGCTGTACATTGGTTGTAGCCGAGGTCGGAAGTATATATGCATGTTTGCAGAGAGCACGCGTTAAGAAAACGTATCAAAAGGCTCGTGTCACATAAGCACAGAGTGCCACGTTGTATATAGTTTCTTCAGCGTACTATGTGACATAGCAGAATCCTTGTCAGGCAGGTGAACTATGAGTCGTTCTCGTAGCTTTCGAAAACGCATTACAGTGAGCGAAAACATCAGCACATGTATACCACGCAGCAAAGCCTTCGTTATAGTTCCAGCAGCTGCATACAGAAAGAGGCTGTACAGTCTCTTTCTGTATGCCGCCTGGAGCCAGTGAGGGAACTTGGAGGGACGGTAAACTCTTCCGCCACACCTTTTTTAAGAGGCGCAAAGAACCGACGATATAAGTGCGTTCAATAGCCACCATTACATAAATGCAAATGGGTGTATGTTCACAAGATACCATTTTTCCTTTTGTTACTGCAGAGTTATTCCAGAAAGAACGTTGTGATGAAAGTAGGCATCTCATTTGCAGTGAAACATAATGAATGCAGTGAGCACACTGCTTAAGTGAACAACTTGAATTTACAGTGAAACGATGACTGAGGGTTAAAATCTACTCATTCGGGCATGCATTGAAACGATACGATCAAGAATTGTTCGTAAGTTAACTGCGGTAAAACTGTGTAGGCCTTAAGGCGTTTGGGTAAGTTGCTTATGGGTCGTATATTCTTTTTTTTTTTTTGCAGAAAGTTTGCCGGAGAAAGTTGTCTTGCGTATTTATAACAATGGCTGAAAGTGTTTTGCAGAACATTATTTGTGGCAATCGCTGTAATGATATTTCTTTGCATCGAAATGCAAACCTTGAGGGCACTTACTGAACACCGTAGTCATTATGTGCAATGCGACGCAGTTACAAAAGGTCGTCACATGAAGCCTAAATTATTCGTCGTCGCTTATCCTCCTGAGAACAATGTTCTACAATCCTATTTTGTTGGAAGACGAAAATTAACAAATCGCAGTCAAGTGCCCACAGAGTGACAAGGACGCTTAAGAAGAGTGACAAGGACGCTTAAGAATCTAGGAAGCAGAACAAAACCCAAGGCTGGAGATCGCGTGAACAATTAAGTGAACGTGTACTCGAGAATAATGCCGCTCACCTGGACAGCGAGAAAGCTCCCGTCTGGAACCGCCGGCCGCTTTCTGAGGCGCGTTCGAGCGGCGTTCGTAGACGGCTGGCCCGATTGCGAGCGAGCGCCTGCGGAGAGAATTTCGGGATGAAAAAGGAGAGGGTGAAGGCATTCGACCTTCTCGCTCTTTATACCCACTTTTCTCAAGACGCCAAGAACTCCCTTTTTCGTCCCTTCCCCACGTTCCGAAGTTAGCCGCTCGCCTACATCCCTTCGTTTCCAGTTCCTCTGTGCCTGTCGGCGCGAATTTCCTCCCTAGAAAAGGGGAAAGGACCAGCCAGAGAAAGGGGAATGGCGGGAGAAGCTCGCGCGTCACGACTCGTCCCCAATGGGGAGAGCCAATGGCGAGCAGCCGGGTCGCAGGTGAGAGAGAGGCGCGTCGCCATTGGCCCGTCGGCGGCGCTCACCTGCTCCCGTTCCCGCCAGTCGGGAGCCCGACCGCGCCCTTTCTCATGCTCTTTTCCCTTCTGCAGCGCGCTCTTCCCCCCATCAGGCGCGCGCGCTTTGCGGCGCTTGCTTTGGCGCGCGAAAATTTTGGCGCCATCGGGGGAGGCGGGGTTGCCTCGTGCACGCGGTAGTGAGGGTTACGTCAAAGGAAGAAAGAATAGCTGTTCAAAGAAGGCAACGTCAAGCAATTCAAGGAGGATGGAGGCAAAACTGCGAAGGGCGGACACCGCCGACAAAACGCCAGCGGCCTCGCTCGCTAGGGATGAGGCAAAGATCAAACGAAAGGCTCTGGCAGCAACAAACCAGCGAAAAGAGCGATACGCCGGAGCAAGAAGCGCCAAAGAAGATACAGAGTACGACTGTCATGGCTGCTCGTCGATGGTGGCATGCAGGCGCGCACAATGGCGGCTGCCGCGCACGCTCGT
This sequence comes from Amblyomma maculatum, assembly GCF_055883805.1. Taxonomy (NCBI): domain Eukaryota; kingdom Metazoa; phylum Arthropoda; class Arachnida; order Ixodida; family Ixodidae; genus Amblyomma; species Amblyomma maculatum. Next base: position 68,604,640 of record NC_139344.1, on the reverse strand, counting down.
CCTCAACGGGGGGATGGTTCGATTTCGCGGAATGCGTTGAAAATTCCGACAGACTCCACTTTTTCAGAAGAAGCCATGGTGTGATTCTTTGCACGTGAATGTGTTTTCTCCTGTCTGATTTTGTTTTGCCTTCCCCTCTCGTGTGACGCGATCTCGATCGAGGCTGCACTCTGTGCGTGCATTCCTATAGAAACGTTTACGCCAGCGCACTGCTCGTCTTTATTTTTTTTTCTGTTGCCCAAAATGAATGAATCGACTTTATTTGATCTCTTTTTCTCTCTTAAACTTTTCCCCATTTAATATATACCACGGTTATCGAAACAGGCATAAGCAAAGAGTCATAATTTTGCTTTAAGGTCAGGAACTATAGCAAAAGAGGGTGCGTGGCAAATTCTTTAATTTCTTCCAAGGATCCACTGAACACAGTGAATGCTTTTCATGCAGTGACTGAGGATTGTGCCTCTAAATTATGCTGTCCTATTTGTGAAATTGAAAGAAGCGTATTGAAATTTGGTTAAAATGACATGGATGCAATCCGGAACCACTCAATTAGACGTCCGTTCATAATTATCGCACCCTTCTTTGACTTCGTCGCTTTTCCTGCTGAGAAGAACGTCGGGGAAGATGTTATACAGAGCCGGACTTAGACCAGCAAAGAACCACAGTTTTACCCCACATAGTATACTAGATGTCCTGTATTGAAATGACCCGTCTCCGAAAAATACCGCTACCAACCTTTGCGCGCATCTTAATGCCGAGAAAACAGCTAAAGTTCGCCGCCCCCTCAAATTCGTGACATTTAATTTAAGCCAAAGGTAGAATGTCACTCTAAAAATAGTTGTTTAATCATGATAGCACTATGGATTCTAGGAAAAGGCAGCGCACCAGCACTGCGTTGGCTTTTACAAGAATGTCATACCAACTCGCCCGTCAGTCTGCGCTATAACACGGTAAATGTTTTTTTTTTTTTTTTTTTTAGTAGATCAGCGAAGTTTCCTTTCAGTGGTTGAAGTTTTTATTAACAAAAACAACGTGCACCCGCAAGGTTTTTGCATCGTCAGAGAGTCATATTGCGCGCGTACAGCGAGCAGCGAACTCAGCTCGGTGAAGCAGTTTTAGAGAGATTTGCGAAGATTCCGATGGCGAGGAATAAAAGGAATTCTTAGTATCGTCTTATTGGAGGCGCTCAGCGGAGGACAGCCCTCCTTTATAAACGCGACATTTATGCTTGCTAAATATGTCAAATGCATGGGAAGAAAAAAAAAGCGTTCCACATAGGTAAATAAATAAAATGCTTAAACGTACCGCGCCCGCTTTATTGTTTTCAAAGAATTTCGCATTTCTCTATACGGTTTGGATTTGCTCGCATTTTTTACCGGTTTAATTTCTTAGCTTCCAGATGCTTTGATCTTCATTCTCAGGCTAGTGTTTTAGCCTAATAGCTTTCAGCTTTTCAGTGTTGTTGCTATTCTTTAGCATTTAACTAGTTCCCATTCGTCTCCCCCGCCGGGGGGGGGGGGGGGGGCGCAGTAGTTACGGTGCTCGATCATACTGTTCTTACGGATGCAGGATCGAATTTCGGTCTCGGCGGCCGCTTTTTGATGCAAGCGAAAAGTAAGGCACCTGTGTGCTGTGTGATGTCAGTGCACGTTGAGAATATCAGGTGGTAGAAATTCCCGAAGTCCTCCACTAAGGCGTCTCTCATAGCCTTAGTCGCTTTGGGACGTTAAACCCCCCAAACTAGAAACATTTTGTCTAATTTTAGCCTTGCCTTTAGTACCTATTCTCGTTATAAATTGCATCTTGGGCGCAACCCTATAATTTTCTTGTTTGAAGCATGGCATCACGTTCTTTTGTTTCTTACTTGTTATTTATTTATTTATTAGTACCTCAAAGGCCCACGAGAGGCATTACATGAGGGGTGGGCTTACATCAAGTTATATTTTCAATGAATGATTTGAAGCGCGCGTTGTCGAGATGAGTCACAGCTTCGGCAGGCAAACAGTTCCAATCTTTTGCTGTTAAAACAAAAAATGACTTGAGATGAGATGACGTAGATGCATGAGGAGGTTGGATGGCTTGTTGATGGTTGATCCGGGCTGAGTGGCGATGCGCATGGGTGATAACGGCATTCCGCAGGGGTGAGTGATAAAATTTATGGAAAAGACAAAGCCTGGAGGTTTTACGGCGGGTTTCTAAGTTTGCAAGGTTAGCTTTGTCTTTTAGTAATGAAACACTTGTGCGATAAGAATAATCTGAAAAGGCAAATCTTACCGCTCTGTTTTGGACGGATTCGAGTGTTTTTGTAAGGTTAGATTGGGGTGGGTTCCAGATCGAGCAAGCATATTCTAGTTTGGGGCGGACTAAGGTTAAATAAGCGGACAGTTTTACGTGAGGGGGAGCAAGTCGTAGAGTTAGCCTTAGATAACCTAGAACACGGTTAGCTTCGTTAGTGATGTTATTTATATGAGATGTCCAGGTAACATCTTGAGTAAATGAAACGCCCAAGTATTTATATGTAGTTGCATGCAATATTTTGTCACCACATAAAGTATAGTTTACGGTGTGATATGATGCACGACGATGAAATGAGACTAGAGTGGTTTTGTTTACGTTTAGCTTCATTAACCAATTAGTGCACCATGTTTCAACAAGTTTCAAATCACACTGAAGTTTAAATGAGTCCATGCTGTTTGTTATTTGTCTGTAAATGACTCAGTCGTCGGCGAACAAACGAATGGTAGAAGTCAGGTTATTAGGAAGATCATTAATGTATATTAAAAATAGTAAGGGTCCTAAAATAGTACCTTGAGGTATGCCAGAAGTGACTGGGGACAAGGAAGATGCGCGGTTATTGGCCCATACGAATTGTTGGCGATTAGTCAAAACATTTTGCAGCCATTCAAGAACTAGTGGGTTTAAGTTTAGTCGTGAAAGCTTATGGAGTAGTCTTCGGTGGGTAACTTTGTCAAAAGCCTTTTCAAAATCTAAAAACAGCGCATCCATTGGTGTGTTAGTGTCCAAGCTAGAGCTGATGTCGTTAGTGAATAATGCTAGTTGGGTAGAGCAGAATAGGTTTTTTAAAAATCCGTGCTGACTGGGATGGAAGAAGTTGACAGACTGCAGGAATTTCATTATGTGTGAGTGAATTACATGCTCTATTAGCTTGGAGGGAACACTAGTTAAAGAAATAGGGCGATAATTTTTAGGGGATGCATGAACTCCTGTAGCCTTTAATTATGTCTCTTGTTACGAATCGTGAACAGACTCGACAGGTTTTACACGCATATGTATGTATGTATGTATGTATGTATGTATGTATGTATGTATGTATGTATGTATGTATGTATGTATGTATGTATGTATGTATGTATGTATGTATGTATGTATGTATGTATGTATGTATGTATGTATGTATGTATGTATGTATGTATGTATGTATGTATGTATGTATGTATGTATGTATGTATGTATGTATGTATGTATGTATGTATGTATGTATGTATGTATGTATGTATGTATGTATGTATGTATGTATGTATGTATGTATGTATGTATGTATGTATGTATGTATGTATGTATGTATGTATGTATGTATGTATGTATGTATGAAAACTTTCATGCGTACACAAACTAGCAACTGTAAATGGACACGAAAGTATCACACAAGGTTCTCAAGCAAAAAAAAAAATAAATGTTGCGATACGAAAGTTGTTTCGGGGAAATAAATGGAGTTCAAATTGTCAGCGTAGTTAGGCAACATAGACGGTTGCAACAAATAATCATATCTCACTTTTACCTTTTGTACTTTCCTTCAAACTTGAACTCATTAAACATCCCGGCATACTAAATATAAAAACGGCGATAGTGAAGCTTACAATACCTGCCAATAGGACAGCGTTGAACATGTTCATACCTTTCTTTTGTCACAAGTACGGCTCTGTAGAGCTCATTGATGCTGCTGCTTAAAAGGTATAACCGAAATAAATGGTCTTACTTAGCAATATGTACCTGCAAAATCACGCGTAAGCCCAGCAATGAAACCGTATAAAGGAGTGTTAACAAAGCTCAAGTAACATTTGACGGGAACACTGAGAGTACGTGTGCTCTTCACTTTTTTAATATATCGTCCCTAAGAGGGCACAAAAATTAGAATGAACATTTAGGCATGTTTATAATATTGTCATCTGCAATGTATAATTTTTCAAAGCATATTGTAACGGATGAAATGGTTTTGATACAGGTGAACTTCGTATGAAGGACGGACGCACACGGCTCAGAAAACCCGAATCAGTCTGCGCGTGCCTCGCTTCCTCTGCTCTTTTTTCTTCTGCTTCTGCTTCTTGGTGCGCCGCTACGCGGCGTAACAATTTCCCCCGGGCAAACGATTCCCGTCCTCGAGAAAATTAGGCAGATCGAAGAAGACAGCGCTTCAGGCGAGCCCCGTGAACAACTTGTGTCTTGAGGGATCGGCGGTTATCCGTCGTGACTTTGGCGATGACGTAATTCACGTCATTCAGTTGGTCCAACATGACGAAGGGGCCATCGTACTTGCAGAGAAACTTCTCATATAATCCTCGCTTGCGAATAGGCGTCCAAAGTCAGACGTAGTCTCCTGGGGAGTAAGCAACTGCACGATGATGCAGATCGTAGTGTTCTTTCGAGCGGCTTTGAGAATCCAGTGTGCGTAAACGGGCTATACGACGGGCTTCTTCGGCACGGCATAGTATCGTGGAAACAGACGCATCGTCGTTGGAGGAAAATGGGAAGATTGTGTCTACGAAAACGTTGGGAGTTCTTGCATAGAGTAAATATAAAGGAGAATAGCAGGTAACATCATGATTTGCAGTGTTATAAGCGTACATCACATACGGTAGCACTGCATCCCTGTTGCGATGGTCGGACGAGACGTACATGGACATGGACATGCTGTCCATGTACAGTCGTGAGCAGCCTTGTCTAGAGCGCTCCGACGCTGCTTTGCCGAGCAAGTCAGCGCCATCTAACGTTACGTCCTGGGTTCGGTTACGAGTCTTTTGCGCATGCGCGGCAAAAACGGAGGGAATGCTGGCCATCGCTTCCTTGAACATCCTTTGCCCTGTGAATTCATTCCGTGTCACCAGGGCTGCGCTGGCTGCATTTGTGACGTTGTAACGGTGGCCATGGGCGTCGCCATGCCTCCCGTGTTAAGCAAGCGTAACGTGACGGCCAAGCAAGGAAGCGCGAGTGATAGCGGATGATCGCGCGCTTCTGCATACGCGCCGCTCGCCGAGGTCTCGGCGTGCATCTGCGCAGCGTATTTAGCTCTGAGGAGCGGCGCCTTTCGCGTCAGCTCAGATCAGCCAAATTAGCTGCTTCTGCCCAGGGACATGGGAGCATTTTATGCAGCTGCAAGTGCAAGGGATTAAATGACTCCTCAACAATATTTTGATTGGCATCTGTGAGACTAAACTCAAGTGCTTTCTCTTTAATTACAAAAAAAAAAAAACAAGCACGAGGTGACATGAACAGAGTCAAACATTTATTTAAATGTTTGAAATCACTAAGAGGTACTAACAGATAAAAATAAACAAGCACAAATGGTGAAACAATCCATGAAGAGAATGAAAAACAATGCGGCGAGACAGCGATATATTGGGAGAACAGGATAATTATGAACGCATGAAAACGATGTAGTATACGTGACAGGGATAAATGACGACACTGATAGAACATCAGCCAATGGTCCAGATGGTGACACTGTTGCAACTTATGGAGTCGATGAAAAGGCCAAGTAATGTCTCAGTCAGGTCATATCACTCAGTACGGTATGGTACCCCCCTTGGCCTCTTTAACACTGGCAATTCTGCCTGGTAATGAATCGTAGAAGGGGTCGACAAAGTTGGGCACATTTCGTAGGCAATTCCACTCGGCCTCAATAGCTTGCCACAACTGTTCACTGCTGGCGATACCGAGTCTACATCTTTTGCATAGATTTTTTTTTTTTTTAAGGATTCCCCAGACGTTTTCTATTATATTCAGGTCCGGACTGCGCGCTGGCCAATCCAGGGGCATGATGCCGAGCTCATCCATGAGGTCTCGAACAGCTTTTGCTGTATGAATGGGGGCTCCATCTTGCTGGAAATGGACCAGACCGTCGGGAAATGGCCCGTCGAGAACGTATGGAAGAAGCACAGTTTCAAGTATCCACGAGTAGCTCGACGATGTCATTCTTCCTTCGATTCTGTGTATCGGCCCCAGGCCTTGATAAGAAAAAGCGCCCCAGACGTGGACTGTTGTTCGACCGCTTGAGCGAATGCTCCACACATAGCGTGGATCCCACCTGCAGTGCGAGAAAAATGCTGAGATATATTACTGCTCTCTCCCAAGAGCTGATAGACGTGCCCTACAGGTGCGAACAAGATACTTTAACGGTTCATAAAGAATGCCGCAAGAAAAATGAGGTGAATTTAATTGAGACAAATGAATTACAAATCTAACACTTATATGATTTCTCATTTCAGTGCTGGTCTTTCCCTCCAGATAGTATCCCTCTGTGTATTCCGAATTTGCTAGAAAACATTAAAATGAATTTGATTGCTCCCAATCACAATCAGCGGTAAGATGTTTTATTCCATAGAAAATGGCGACCTCAACGACAGCAAGCCATTTTCCGTACGAATCAGTTGAAAACATTACGATTCGCATTATTTCAATCTGCGCAGGAGACATTATATTTAAAAAATTGCCATCTATACAGGCGGATATTTCTCAAAAACATATTAGAGCAAGTATTTCAGATCGCACAAATCCTATTTGCAAGGCCTGCAACAATGATAGGTCATTGACGTGTTCGAAGGTGTAGAGAGACAGAAAAATATCCGCAAGCTTATCGAGCTCTTACCGGCAATTCTCTGGTCGCCACACTCGCTTTTGTTGGTTCAAGCGGGTGCAAAATGATGCTTCGTCGCTGAACACCACGGCGCGCCAGTGTGAAGATGACCAGGACTCGACCACAGAGGCAAACTCCATCCGCTGTTCCATGTGGCGCTGCTCCAAGTGTGTCTTTTGGGCGGCGATGCAGGAATTAATCCCTGCTTCACGCAGGCGCCGTCTTATAGTGGAGGCACTCACATTGTCCAAACCCAGCTCGTCCCGAATTTCACGTGCACTCAGGAACGGATCCAAGGCAGCTGCCGCCACAATCTGCTGTAACTGTGGTCTTCTTGTAGCTTGCGGCGCGGGGAGCATCACCTATTCTACCCTCACGATAGAAGGCTTGCAACACGCGGTTAACAGTTGCCGTTGGGCGCCCTGTTAAAGCACATATTTTTCGTTGCGACATGGTCCTTCCCATCGCCACTATAGATCGCCATTCTTCTGGTGTCAAACGGGGCGCCATTTGGAATAAAATTATGCTCCGCCGAGGCAGACTTTATACTTTGCTAACAGAACCGATACCTGGCATTCTTCTTCTCATTGGCCAGTTTGGCTTTTGTTCGTCAGTTACGGGCCGTTCCGAGGGCAAGCTTTATCACGGCTAAGTTCCGTCAATGCGAAAAACAGGCAAGATAGGATAAAACGCAAGTCGGCGCATAGCAACCATGCTTGTAAATTTAAAAACAAGGGCGAACAATTATTAAATGGGATCCTTTGTCACGTTTTATTTTTTCACGTCAAAATTATGGCTTAGGTTAGGTTTACGTTGTGTAACATCCTATAGCGAGTCAGACTATGAGAAACGCAGAAGAAATTATGGTTTCATTTTAGCGTAGCCGCATATGACAGCTTTTATCTGCCCTCGCAGCATTTCTTCCTACATATGCGCGGAGTGCTTTTCAGAAATGATGCGGTACTCGAAGCGTGTTTTTCATTTAGGCCACGGGGGGGTTCTTTGCATGCGCTGATATCAGCATTGCTTCCTATATAGGCGCGGAGTGCTTTTCAGAAATGATGCGGTACTCGAAGCGTGTTTTTCATTTAGGCCACGGGGGGTTCTTTGCATGCGCTGATATCAGCATTGCTTCCTACATATGCGCGGAGTGCTTTTCAGAAATGATGCGGTACTCGAAGCGTGTTTTTCATTTAGGCCACGGGGGGGGGTTCTTTGCATGCGCTGATATCAGCATTGCTTCCTACATATGCGCGGAGTGCTTTTCAGAAATGATGCGGTACTCGAAGCGTGTTTTTCATTTAGGCCACGGGGGGGTTCTTTGCATGCGCTGATATCAGCATTGCTTCCTATATAGGCGCGGAGTGCTTTTCAGAAATGATGCGGTACTCGAAGCGTGTTTTTCATTTAGGCCACGGGGGGTTCTTTGCATGCGCTGATATCAGCATTTCTTCCTACATATGCGCGGAGTGCTTTTCAGAAATGATGCGGTACTCGAAGCGTGTTTTTCATTTAGGCCACGGGGGGGTTCTTTGCATGCGCTGATATCAGCATTGCTTCCTACATATGCGCGGAGTGCTTTTCAGAAATGATGCGGTACTCGAAGCGTGTTTTTCATTTAGGCCACGGGGGGGTTCTTTGCATGCGCTGATATCAGCATTGCTTCCTACATATGCGCGGAGTGCTTTTCAGAAATGATGCGGTACTCGAAGCGTGTTTTTCATTTAGGCCACGGGGGGTTCTTTGCATGCGCTGATATCAGCATTGCTTCCTACATATGCGCGGGGTGCTTTTCAGAAATGATGCGGTACTCGAAGCGTGTTTTTCATTTAGGCCACGGGGGGGTTCTTTGCATGCGCTGATATCAGCATTGCTTCCTACATATGCGCGGAGTGCTTTTCAGAAATGATGCGGTACTCGAAGCGTGTTTTTCATTTAGGCCACGGGGGGGTTCTTTGCATGCGCTGATATCAGCATTGCTTCCTATATAGGCGCGGAGTGCTTTTCAGAAATGATGCGGTACTCGAAGCGTGTTTTTCATTTAGGCCACGGGGGGGTTCTTTGCATGCGCTGATATCAGCATTTCTTCCTACATATGCGCGGAGTGCTTTTCAGAAATGATGCGGTACTCGAAGCGTGTTTTTCATTTAGGCCACGGGGGGGTTCTTTGCATGCGCTGATATCAGCATTGCTTCCTACATATGCGCGGAGTGCTTTTCAGAAATGATGCGGTACTCGAAGCGTGTTTTTCATTTAGGCCACGGGGGGGTTCTTTGCATGCGCTGATATCAGCATTGCTTCCTACATATGCGCGGAGTGCTTTTCAGAAATGATGCGGTACTCGAAGCGTGTTTTTCATTTAGGCCACGGGGGGGGGGAGTTCTTTGCATGCGGTGATATCTCACAGACGTAAAGCGCTTTTGTATCTCAACTCCATTTAATACAACCTCCGCTTTTGGGATCAAACATGCAGCCCTGTAATCTGCAGGCGAACGCTTCTGTAAGAACGCGAACATGTGAGCCGTAGTGAGAGTTTCACAGCAGAATTTTGGCAAGTGGAGACGACTGGAATATTCTGTGCGACGTTCCAAACTATCCACTCGATATACAACTTAGCATTGTGTAGAATGGCTAGTGTAAAGCAATCGACAATGCCCTATCCATTATTAGGTCGAGCGATCGGTAATTTAGGCGTTTAGAACTACAGCGTAGTACACTGGAACAACTCCTGTTCCCGTGCTTCATGATATTTGTTCCTCTCCGGGGTTTTTCATTCATTCAGTCTTTCTTTTTTTATTCTGTTTTCTTTTGCCGGTATATCAAGTATTTGCATCATGTAAATGAATGTGATGTGTTTCCATTGCAACACTTCTAAGTTTTTATACCATCAGAGAAATCACTTGAATTTAGAGCCTTACACGTTCAGTGACATCACTGGAACTATCTTGACGGAGTCCTTTATTTTACTGTACTCGTAGCGACGTAAGCTGCTACACCCCTGTGTAATCCGCCTAGATGAAGCTATGTTCTTAGGTTTGAACGGATTATAAATGCGATGGGCCTTTTAGCTGATAACACAGCGCAGACAAGCCATCAAACAATACGCCTGCAAGCCTGATGCGTGGTTGTAATGTGCAAAGTTTTTTCAGATAAGACGAAATCAGACACCAAATAACCAAGCTGATTCTTGCACTCTCAACCTTGTGCGTGGTTGAAACCCGCTATCACTTGCACTTGCTTTTGAGATGCGCAATCACCCGATATCACTTGAACTTGCTTGCCTATAGCTGCTTCGATCATGATTCGCAAGAAGCACGTTGGTTTTCCGGCTGCTGTTATACTTAATTCAGCGCAGCTCTGGCGGCATGAAGCGCAAGCAGTGAGCGGAAATGAGGCCAAGAACCGACAAGCAGGCTCCACTTTATATTGGTCGCGCTTGCGCACAGGACGCATAACTCAAACCCAGCGCCCAACGTTAGATGGCTCTGACTTGCTCCGCAGGTCGCCGTCGGAGCGCTCTAGACAAGGCTGCTCACGACTGTACGTCTTGTGTTGTCAAGGTGCGGTTGGTGCGCTCGGTGAGACCGTTGGTCAGCGGTTGATACGGTGTCGAGTGTCGGTAGTGTGAACCACAAAGTCGGAGAATTTCTTCCACGATATCAGCAGTGAATTGCCGACCACGATCACTTATAATAACACGGGGTGCGCCATGGCGAATAATAATGGAATGCAAAAGAAACGATGAAACATCAGCAGCCTTTGCGGTAGCGAGAGCAGCGGTCTCCGCGTATCTGGTAAGATAGTCAACGCAGACGATAACCCAGCGGCAGCCATCTACAGTCTTTGGAAAAGGACCGAGCAGGTCAATTTCAATCTTTTCAAAAGGTGAGGTAGGTGGCTTGACCGGTTGTAAAGGTCCGGCCAGCGTGGTGGTGCGTGCCTTAAGTCGTTGGCATTTTCACATGTCGCAACGTATTGCTTGATGGTCTTATAAATTTGTGGCCAATAAAAGCGCTGGCGAATTCGGTGCAGGGTACGACAGATGCCTAGATGTCCAGATGTAATATCATCGTGCATGGCATGCAAAATGTGTGCACGGAGACATTTTGGAACGACCAAAAGGAGGGCAGCGCCGTCAACTGAGTAGTTCTTCTTGAAAAAAAACACCATCTTCGATAGTAAACTGCGTTGACTCTGCTCTTCCTTCTGCCTCTTGTATAAGAGTGTGACCGGTCGTTGCGTTGTTCTCGCCCAAAGGTCGCCATACTAGGAAACGTCGACGCGATTGAGGCTAAACACCCGTCGAAGCCGTCTTCATCGTTAACGGAAGTCGGCAATGGGTGCCGTGACAAGCAGTCTGCATCACTGTGATGTCGTCCATTCTTGTACGCGATACCAAAGTTGTATTCTTGCAGGCGTAATGCCCAGCGCGCCAGACGACCAGATGGATCGCGAAGTCCGATGAGCCAGCATAGCTAATGGTGGTCAGTAACAATGGTGAAGTAGCGTCCATATAGGTATGTTCGGAACTTGTGCACAGTGAACACAACTGCGAGGCACTCCAATTCAGTAACTGTGTAGTTCCGTTCACATTTTGTCAACGTGCGGCTGGCATATGCAACAACGTGTTCAGCCCCACTATGCAGCTGCACAAGCACCGCCCCAAGACCGACGCCACTGGCGTCAGTGTAGACCTCCGTCACAGCAGAAGGGTCGAAGTGGCGCAGCAGTGGTGCTGAAGTTAGAGAAGACTTGAGCAGATTGAAAGAGGATTCACACTCTGGGGTCCACATAAGTTGCGAATCCTTGTGCAGTAGAGAAGTATTTGGGTGGGCAAGTTGCGCAAAACCAGCAATGAAGCGACGAAAATAAGAAGAGAGGCCAAGAAAGCTCCGAAGACTTTTCAGGGTGCCTGGAATTTCGAAGTCGCGTACTGCAGCAATCTTCTGCGGATCCGGCCTGATACCATCCTCGTTGACGAGGAACCCAAGAACTAAAGTTTGTCGCTCTCCAAAATGGCACTTCTTCGAATTCAAAATGAGGCCCGCTTTGCCAATGCATTCAAGAACTTTATGGAGCCTCTCATTGTGCTCTTGGAAGGTCTTTCCAAAAATGATAACATCATCAAGGTAACACATGCATATATCTCATTTGAGGCCACGAAGGATAGTGTCCATAAATCGCTCGAAGGTCGCGGGAGCATTGCATAATTCAAAGGGCATTACATTAAATTCGTATAAACCATCTGTTGTTACAAAAGCAGTCTTCTCATGGTCGGATGGATGTAGAGGAATTTTCCAATAGCCAGATCGCAGATCAACAGATGAGAAATATGACGCCGTATGCAGACAGTCGACAGCGTCATCAATGCGAGGTAACGGGTATACGTGGTTCTATGTTACCGCATTCAAACGACGGTAGTCTACACAAAATCGCCAATAATTATCTTTTTTTTTCGCACCAGGATCACAGGTGCGGCCCACGGACTGGACGATTCTCGGATGATTCCTTTCTGTAGGATTTCGTCCACCTGTTCTCGAATTATCTTGGGCTCTGCCGGGGAGTCTCGGTAAGGTTTTTGGCGAATAGGGGGTGCGTTTCCTGTGGTAATTTTGTGCTGTAGCCGAGAAGCTGGGAAATGGCTACCCGATCCGTTTGAGGCAACGTCGAACACTTGGGCATGGGTCGTCAAAATGTCTTGCAGAATACGACGTTCACCAGATGGGAGTGATTGATTGACCATGCTCTCAAACTCAGCACAATATTCAGACTTGTATTTTGCGGCTTCTCTGCAATCGGAAATAATTCCAACGGTATGAGTCACATAATTCTCAAATCTCGCGAGTGTCAAACCAGAAGGAAGACGAACAGGCTCTTCTGACACGTTCACAGCCCAGAGGTATGCGCGACCATCCTCCGCCTCCACGACCAAAGCGTGGCACCAAAATATTTTTTTTCGCTCCATTCGAGACATCTGGCTCGAAGACTATTGGCTGTTTACTCATGAAGAATTCAGATGACTTCACGGGCAGAAACGTCGCCGTCATCACAGGCAGCAGCACATCTTCCTTCAGGGCGAGCACTCCTTGATGACTCCGAGACATGTTATCTACTAATGCGGGGATAATGTTCAGCTGCAAACAAATTTCACCGGCACTAAAGTCTTAAGTCACCACCACATTCGGGCAAAAAGTCAACACCCAAGATAACGTCAAAGCATATGATTAATTTCGCAAAGCCCCACAATTGCCGACGATAAAGATACGCTGGTGAAGCTGAAATATGCTGAAATATATGGAATCTCATATAACAGCAGCGTCTAGGTCTTCAATAAAAACAATGAACAGCGACAGATCCAGCACAAGCCATTATGGTTCGCCTTGTAGTGGATTATATACTATGAAGCGCACATCTAAAAGGCAGACATTATATTTCTGTGTTCAGAGAGATAGTGTTCAAGAATTCTGCGGCACTGCAACAAAAGTATGAATTCTTGTGTTTTTTTGTTCTTTTTTATAAACATGAGTGAATAACGGAGTTGAAAGTTTTAGGTAAGCGGAAGCATATGCAGTTTAAATATTCGCCTTTGTTCCTAACGGACTGGTTTCTTGCACGTGTCTAAAGCCCGACCGTGAAAAGATGGGAAGATGAATTCAGTCGACCTTTCTTTCAACAGCAGAGAAGAATTGCATTGAATGACAACGTGAACGGGTGACGTCGTCGCATAAACTAAATATCAAAACAAAGAATATATACACGAGCACTCTAAACTGAAAATATGGAAACATGGGAATGGGGCAGGAATACTTGTTAAGACCTTAAAAGTGTTTCGAGGTCCCTTTTCAGTCATCTCGATCCGCTGCCCATAGCGGCAGCAGCCGGTTCGGCGTGGTATCGTCGCTGGCGTCCTAAACGCTGCTGTCTTGCTGCTCTCTGCTGCATTACATCCACTTTTCGCGATACAAGAGAGTGAATTGCTTCGTTTGCTCCGCTGCCCATGAAAGCGCGGGAGAGAAGGAACAGGCTAGTTCCACAAGGACCAATGAGTTCTTTATAGCTCTAACAGATATTAAAGAAAGAAATTTAGCCAGAATGCTCTTTTACTGTTCATACAAACATCTGTCCGCAGATCAAAATTTGTATTGTACGAGCCCTAATTCACTCGTTGAAAACTGAACAGACAGTGCTTCAAAACGCACGACCAGCTGGGCTCGTAAGGAGGCAGACATGACAGTAGGCTTGGGAGGAGCCTGGCTCGTCCAAGTCCGCTACGGGTTGAACTTGCCCGAGGTGCCTTTTAGTACCCACGAGAGCTCTCGCTTTGCCAGGCTAAGATGGCAGTATGTGACGCATCGGCCACCCCACCACTGCCAACTCGTCGCAGGTGCACAACTTCATACATGTGCGCTTCCGGTGATCCAAGAGGCTAGATACCATCGACCTGTGCAGAAATCTACTGCACTCTATACTGTCACCCTCGAGTCGCCAGCGCGCTGAAGCAACGTATGTCTATCTTTAGCCACCGCAACAGCCAACTATCGCACGGTGTTTTTGTGTGTGTGTGTGTGTGTTTCTTGCAGCATCAACGTGGTGGTGTGTGCGTGATGCATCGGTCTCTTCGTCACCGCTAGCTCCACATTCCTTACTACCGCTGCAGGTGCACCTGCTGTGATATAGAAGACCGGGTGATCGGCGTCTTGCGCAGTGACATGCAGACTTGCAATCGGTACTTTTCGCGAGTAACTCCGCGGGAGGATACAGATGCTTCCCTTTCATTTTATTGCTTAAATGCCCCAAAGATTGGGGGTATACATAAAAAATGGATAACACATAGAACAAAAAAAAAATCATTTTCATGAGTAGAACACGCTAAAAATGATCGTGGACAAGTGATGGCGACGATGGTATGTGGAAGGCCGTTCCAGTCCTGGGCTGATCGGGGCAGGAATAATGCGCCAAATGTGGTGGTGTTAGAACATGGCAAGAGGATAGCTTCAACGGGGCGTATCCTGACGACCAACTACGGGTGGTTTTCCTTCCATCATCGCGCATGACCTACTACGCACCAACGTCATCCACGATATCGTGTTCTCCTGGCGCCTACTTAAACGACAAGCAACACGATGACATCTTTAGTGGGCACGAGAGCAACGTCGACAGCATGTCTTACGTACCACGCTTCTGTGTTCCGCAGGCATTTAAGCCTATTTCTCTCTATGTTAAGAAAAGCAGTAATAGGTGCTTGCTGTTGCTCCCTTGCCCATGAGTGTTCCTTGATATTGTTTGTGAATGCTTCTCAACGTTCTTCCTGCTATTACGTTCCGGTGACGTGGAAACAAATCCGGGACCCAACACTCGCTCTGAAACCACGTTCGAAAACTTGTCTTTACCGGACGAGCCTTCCCAACAAATGGGTGCTGTGTTCAACCTTCTTAAAGATGTACTTACATGCGCAATCTGTCCAATCTACAAAGGTTCAAGCTGAACTTGTCGCTGACATTAAAGCAATCAAAGCCAGCCAGAAAAACGTAGAAAAGCAAATTGGCCGCATTCAAGAAAGGTTGAACGTGCTTGAAGAAAAAACGTGCACGCTTGACCAGTTGGCTGAAAAGGCGACTGGTATCCAGAATTCGCTAGAAGCCTTGTCAACGCAGCACGATTCTTTGCAATCTCGCCTTGGTGAACTGGAGGACAGATCGCGCCGCACTGCATTTTAGAGGGATTCCTGACTCACGCGAGTTGGCAGCAAACTGAAGAAAGGGTGACAGAAGCCCTAACAGGCATTGTCGATAATTCATCCGACTTATCGATAAAACGTGCGCATCGCCTCGGCCATTATTCTCCTTCCAGATGTCGTCCCATCACTGAAAAATTCAAAAACTTCAAACTTAAAGAACGCGTACTTTCAACACGCAGCAAACTGAAAGATAACTGTTTCTGAAGGTTACTCCGCTGCCACTCGCACTGCCAGAACCCAGCTAGTTGCATTCGCGAAACGCTTACCAGATGCACCGAGTTTCCAGTCACGTTACAAAAAAATAACAGTGAACGATAAACCGTATACATACGATGCTTCCACTGACAGCATCACCAAAATAACGACGCCACAGAAAACAAATACTTGCAACGGGGAAGCATCGTCACACGATGGCAGTTAGGAAAGCGAGAGGGAAAAGTGGAGAATGCCTACCTGACACGCAAGTTCTCTTTTGCAACATCCGTAGCATCCTCAACAAACGTAACGAATTAGCCTCCGCCATTGATGCTATTAACGCGGACATTATTGTACTAACAGAGACCTGGCTTCTACCACAAATTAACGACTGAGGACTTTTCCCGACCGCCCGAAAGTTTTCTTTCTATCGTTGTGACCGCACAACCAGGCAGGTAGGCGGTGTTCTTTTAGCCATCAATAAAAACTTGCAATCACAATGCATTCAGGTACCCAGTTCCTTGGAGGTAACTTGAGCTAAAATCGCTTTCAATAACCAGAAGCTTATAATTGGAGTTTGCTACCGTCCTCCATTTGAATCTTCTGACTTCGTGAATGAACTACACGATGCAATTAACCTGGTCGCACCTCGTTCCCCTTCGTTACCTATGTTTATACGCGGCGATTTTAATATTCCAAACATTGCATTGGACACTGATCCTATTATCGTTAATCCATGCTCTACACAAGCTAAATACTTCCTTGACTTATGCTCTGTTTTCTCCTTTACGCAACTCGTAAAAGGACCCACTAGAACAACAAATACTGTTTCAAACACTCTTGATCTAGTTCTTACAACGCAACCTTAATTCGTTTCCAAAATTACTTTCCTACCATGTCTCAGCGACCATACGCTCATAACCTTTGAAATTAACACTTCTCCTCCGAAAAAGGTGAAGAAAACAATAACAATTTATAATTACAATATGCCTGACTTTGGCACCATAAACAGTGAGCTCTACATATTTCTGCAAACTTTCTTGGAAGACTTTAACAATCGCAGCGTTCAATCCAATTGGGACTTGTTTGTAGCGAAAATTAAAGACTTAACAGCTAGGCACATACCAATACGCAAGATTACCTCTAACAGCAACGCTCCTTGGTACAACGCAAATATCAACCGGTTGTCTAACGATAAAAAGCGCCCTTATAAACTCGCAAAAAATTCTTCTAATAACAATCGCTGGAACGCTTATAAAACAGTTTCGTATGAGTACATAAGAGCTCTAGAACAGGCAAAGAATACATTTTTACAAGTTACTCTTCTATCAATGCTATCCACGGACGTACGAAAGTTTTGGTGCACTATTAATCCAAGCGATAGCGATAGCATAACTCTTGTTGACAATACTGGCACTGAAGAGACAGCGGCCGATGTAGCTCAGTTGGAAGAGCACCGGACGTGATATTCGGAGGTCCTAGGTTCGGTTCCCACCACAGGCACGTTGTTTTTTCTTCTACTTTGTGTTTAATTATCTTTCCCCTAATCAGATTACATTAATAATTTCTGTGATTATCCAAGGAAACATTAAAAAAAAAGACATAAAAGTACCATCTCCAACGCTTTCCTCGGCCCCGCCGACTGTTGGCATCTTTCCTTCGTCACAACCAACTGTGACTAACTTGCCGGCTCGATGGAATAGGCGAACATCGTCATCTTGGATGCGCAGTGCCATAAACGATCGTTTGTCATCTTCCGCCGGGAGCGTCCGATCAAGTAGAAAAAGAAATTAGAAGCTTGCTGAGATTTATAACTGCTCCATATTCTCGAATAAACTCAATCCCCAGAATAAGTTGCCTTGAGCACTCACCCAAAACAACGAAGCATGCTGGAAACGTACTCGCACGGATTCCAGTTCGAGCATTGCATCTTCCAACCGGCGTTACTCACCTGCCGTACGAATCTCTGGCCCGTGCCACGGCATCGCCACTTTTTTGAGCTCAGTGGCCAGTGTTCGACTCACAACTGAGTAATTTGCGCCTGTGTCGACTAGGACACTCACTGCATGGCCGTTAACACACACTGGCAGGTCGGCGGGTACGATTTCGGTATCGTCGATAAACATGGGCAGGGTGGCAGCTCTAGTACTAAGCGTCGGTGAAAGATGTTTGGAAGTGCGATGAACCGTGGCCGCACCTTCGGAGGTCGCTGTTTCTAGTTTCCCCGGCGCGGACTGGGAGACCTGCGTCTGGTAGGCTTGGAGGAAACAGGACTGCTCAGTGGAAAACTGACGAGAAGACGACTGGAACTGTCGGATACGTGAACTGGAGGAAGAGAGACGGTCGGTGAGGTACTTCAATTTCTTGCGATCGTTCGCTACAACGAGGATGAGGTGCATCAGGCGTGAAGCCCTGCAGGCCCATCTGGCGGTAATAGCAGTTTCGATATAGATGCTCTCCGCAATGATGACAAAGGGGGCGGCGTCTGTCAGAGGTCCACCAAACGGTCGCCTTCCATGTAGGCAGCCAGGCCTGGTCACGGGGTGCAGAAGACTAGAATCGCTGCTGGAGTGGTTCGGACTCTGGAGGAAGGCGGGTCGGGGTAGGCGGAGGTGAGCGTAGAATTTCAGCATTCGAGAGAACTGGAGGATTGGCAGGTGGTTGTAAGAGTGGCTGCACTGTTTGTTGTACCTCATTGCGTATAATGTTAGAAATAAGGTGGGAGGCGGCAGCTGGAGACGCTCAGTGTGGAGGTATTGCAATTCCTCCTTAACAGTCTGGTGCACAAGCTCCCGCAATGCGTGATCGTTGTTATCTCGTGGCAAGTTAGGGCAGCTGACTGCTTAGAGTTGGAGCGTGCGGTCATACTGGATGGCGCGTTGCTGCAGTGCCCGTTCCATGGTGGTAGCTTCGCGGACAAATTCATCCACGGTTGTAGGGGGCTACGAGCTAGACGAGCAAACAGCTGCTCCTTTACACTGTGCATTAAAAACGTACCTTTTTGGATTTGGCCATGTTCGGTTCAGCACGCCAAAGAAGTCGGGTCATGTCTTCAACGAACATCATGACGCTTTCAATTGGCCTCTGGATGCAACACTGGAGAGCTTGTTCAGCCCTTTCTTTCCGTTAGGGGCTTCCGAAGTCACGCGAAAGCTGACTACGAAACTCCTGCCAAATCGTGAGGGTCGACTCATGATTCTCGAACTACGTCTTAAGACGTGGTTCGAGGATTCCGCCAATCCTCAAAAGCAAAGTAGACGTTCCGAAACTTACGATGGTCGTTCCAGTGGTTGTAGGCGACGACACGATCGTAGTGATCGAGCCAGTCTTGAACATCTCCAAATGGGTCACCGTGGAAGGATCTTGGAACGCGTGGGAAATGAATGACGAATGAGGAGCCTGTAGCATTCGATAGGCCAAAAGTTTGAGTGGCAGTTGTGACGGGCATTTTGTCAGCGGGGACTAATGTGCGCAGCCGATTCGGGTGGAAGGCCTTGCAGGCGGCGGCTTGTTCGAAGGCCGGTGCGCGCGGTGATGTCGTTGTTACGCTGGTCGCTTCCCTCGGGGGTAAAGGGCATAGATAAACCCAGCACCTGCACCAAATGTTACGGGGGAAAATAGAAGCACAGCAACAGTTCGTTTGGCAGCTACCGATCACCAGCGCACTTCCGTCTCTTCATCTCCCCACGAATGGCGCACCAATTCCACAATACATGTTGCAATATGTTTCATTTCTAAAAGGATTCGGGGTGGGTCACCACGTTGCGCACCTTGTCGCGGTGGCTCAGTGCCTTTTGACGATAGGCTGCTGATACCGAGGTCGCGAAATTCATTCCCAGCCGCGGCAGATTTATTTGGATGGAAGGGAATACAAGAATGCCTTTGGGTTGTTCGATGTCACCGCATGTTAAACCCCTGCTGGTTTAATTTACCCCCAAGCCTCGTCGACGACGTCCCTCATAACCTTATGTCCCTTGTGTATCGTGTTCTTTGTGTCCGTGTTTTTACCGCTAACAAAAATGGTTCAAACAAGAAATTACCAACTAGACCAGCTTGAAGTTTTAACAAAGTCCCTTATAACTAATTTGTCGCCTCGGAACGATAAACCCCAGAATTTATAATTTCACTTAGTTATTTCAGTGAAAAAACTTAGAACAGGATAGTCGTACTCGTTTAGGACCATGATTTTTTTGTTTGTAATTAACAAAAATGAACGCGAGAGCATGTCATTTTCAACAGATATTTTATTTGGAGGGCTTTCATTCTTCAAACCTAACTCTCTGCCTCAGCAAACACTTGAATCACGTCACGATACTGCCGTCTTTGGTGTAAGCATAGTGGGAGAGCGTAGATACATACTTCGAATAGGGACGGAATATTACGGAATAATGGATTTGAACATACAAGCACACTACGGACTCACTTTGCTCTCCAGCATCACCATTTTTAGTTTTGATAAATAGCAGAATACCCTCAAACTTTAGTGACAGTGATATTAGAGGAACCAGAAGGACGAGAAAGAAAGGACGGGAAGATAATCAGGTAAAGGAGCCGGTTTGCTATTCTATCCTGGAGAAAAATCGCTAAAGGGATATAAATGTCAAGGAACCATAACATATTAGCTACATCGGGGCACAATTAGGAAGTTGAGAAATGATCACAATTGCAGAGATCAGCCCGTTATTGCAATTATGTTAAAAGGTAACAATTAAAATTAACAATTAAATTCAATTAAAATTAAAATCCTTCCTCCAAGCTTAATCACAGACGGGAAAGCAAAACAGTATAAAAAGGTATAAAAATACAGCCATTTAATGATGCATTCTATTCATAAATGAACACAGGAATAGAACTGCATTAGTATTAGTGTACTTAAATATAGGGTAATGCCGCAGCTACGTTTATGACTCGGAGCTTGCCCAAAATCTAAGCAGGACGTAAAGTTCAAAAAATAAAATGAACAAACATAAAACGGCGTGAGGTGTTTATTTTTATAAGCGCACTTCTTGGCGTCATTTGTTCATCTTTGACTGAGACAAATTCTTAGAACCTGTGATGTGAATGACGAGTTTCTCAGTGCGTCGAAACCATTCCACACTTTTCCATCACGAAAATGTTGTGAGCGTCTTTGACACGAACACTGGTTGATGTCTCCAACCTCTGCAGCCTTTCAGCATCGCACCAGTTCTTTAGATTGCTGTGATGGCACGTCTCCAGGTGGCAGTTCATACAGTGGCCACAGGAGTTAAGTATTGAAAAAATTCATTGCATCGTGTGGGTGAAAGAACTCTACCCAAGCAGGGTGTAATGCAAATCCGGCATTTCGACCCGATCGCGGTATTTGTACGTTATCGCTGCGAGATTCACATGGAGCTATAATTTATAAAATTATGAAAATGTTTTCATGTGATTTATTTTGGTTTTTACAGGGGAAGGCTCGTTCTACTCGATGTCTTTTGACGCTGGAGAAAATGCGCTTTTATGTGCAGCCACGATTCCCGTTTGTGGTGTCACAAAAGCAAGGGTGTTTAATTTATCATTCAGGCCTATCTAACACAGAGTATCCGAAACAGGCAGAAAGCCATTGATGTGCATCGATGTGCATTTCTGCCATGGTCTTTATAAAGAAATATATCAGACAACTTGCCCTCATAAATATTTTTGAACGTCATAGAGGCCCTTTTCCACAAATACTGATTCCAAGGTAGGAAACTCGTTTTTTGTTTATGATGCGACTTGTAATGTTCTTGCCTCATGAAAATGACAATCTTAGTCTCGCTGTTATGATTCAATATTTCAAACAGGAACACAAAAACAAAATGCTAGATTGACGTGAGAATGCTGCATTTTAAACATGTTCCCGTGACGAGTAAAATACCAATCGAGGGGCGTACGTTGCGAAGAGTTACTCTCAAGGTTTCACGTAACAACTGCTATAAGGTCCCAGAATGTGCTCCGATAATTAATTATAGATACTGCTTAGCAAATACCGCACAATTCTCGCATAATTTGCCAAAAAGAGCAAAATGCTCACTCTTGTACGCTCCGAACATAGCATTTGCAATGCAGTAACATATGTGGTCGTCTTGGAGTAGCTGAATCCCTTTCACGGGTGTGCACCAGGAGGGAAGCCATATACTCGCACCGGATGCATCATTGCATGCGGCGCATCCCTACTTGTGCAATCTGAACACGAATGTTTTTATTTATTATTTAATGATACTGTCAATCTCATTAGAGATTTTTACAGGAGTGGGTTACAAGAGGCTGGAGACATCTGCTCATACAGGCAACACACATATATGCAGAAGGTGAACTAAGATCCAATGCAACAAATGAGAAGCAAGCACATGGAATATAGATTGTCACAGGGTGGTGACAAGGCCGATGACAACAGATGAAGAGTCCGGGAGTACACTATAGAAGCTCTTTATTGGGCTGACTTGCGCCCGCAAACGAACTAAGCGATTCGGCGGCGGCGATGACTGCTCGCTAGTCGTCGAACAAAGAATGCTCGTCGCACCCGTCAACGCTCAATTTAAAGGCGGCGAAGAAACATCTAGCTAAAACCGTAAACGGTGACTAGCACAACCTGGAACATAACAGAAACGCATGCGAGTGGCCCAAATCTTCGAGACACATCTTGGCACATCTTACGCGCCAAAGAAACTGATATAGGTGCGTCTCGCGACGAACATGAACAGACAAAGAATACAGAATTGGTCCGCGTGCCAGAATCAGAGGGATAAGGCAACATATCGGCGGCTGTCGAAAAAACGAACAAATAAAGATACGAATGGTTTGAGGCATTACTCCCTCTTAAAAAACATCGCCTCGATGTCCCAAAATAAACAGTGAAAGGTAATCATAAATATTAGAAAGTTTAAACACCACGGATTCTTTAACACGCGTAATACGGTTTCAGACGTACAACATGTACGATGTTTTGGCGCACGCATCACCGTTGTGAGGCTGTCGTACCGTCGGGAATGACTTCATAGTCCGGATGTACGATGCGGCGAAGGATTTTGTACGGCCCAAAGTATCGACGTAACAACGTTATACTTAGTCCGCAACGGCGAATCGGCGTCTATACACAGACTTGGTCTTCTGGCTCGTGCTCTGCGTTGCGTCATCGCAAGTTGTATCGTCTAACTTAGATGCGTTGCTGCTCTTTGTTGCACAGCCGTGCGAGTCGTCGGGCTTCCTCTGAACGCTGCAGGTAGGCGGCGACGTCGAGATGGCCTTCAGTCACGTGCGGTAGCATCGCGTCGAGCGTTGTCGCGGGCTCCCTGCCGTACAAAAGGTTGAACGGGGTCGCTGTGGTTGTCTCCTGGACGGTCGTGTTATACGCGAAGATTACGTACGGCAAGATGGCGTCCCAGGTCTTGTGTTTGGCCTCGAAGTAAATGACGAGCATGCCCGCGATCGTTTTATTCAGACGCTCTGTAAGTCCGTTAGTCTGCGGGTGGTAAGCGGTCGTACTCCGGTGGCTTGTCTGGCTGTTGAGTGAGCTCCGCGTAACTGCTATTCTCCTGTCCGTGATAACAACTTCTGGGGCGCCGTGTCGGAGGATAATTTGGTCGACGAAAAACTTGGCGCCTTCCACTGCGTCACCGTTAGGCAGGCCTTTTGCTTCGGCGTAACGGGCCATGTACATGGCCACGATGATGCACTTGTTTCCCCTCGATGAAGTTAGGAAGGGTCCGAAGAGGTCTATGCCTATTTGTTGAAAGGGCTTAGTTGGAGGTGGTATCGGGTTCCGTGCACCAGCACGTCTCGTCGGGGCTGTCTTGCGTCTCTGGCCCTCCCGGCACGTTTTTACGTAATGGGTGACATCGGCAGCTAACCGTGGCCAATAATACATCTCTCGGATTCGGGGCAACGTGCGCGCAAGAACGAGATGTACTACCGTTTGGCTCAACGTAGAACACCTGTAGAATTTCCTCTCTGAGGTTTATAGGCACAACAAGAAGGTGTGCGGTCCTGTTGGATACTGAGATCTTCTTCACAGGCACGTCATTTCGTAACGCGAAGGACGACAGCTGACGCTTGAACATAGCGAAAGGGGAAGGGGTCTTTCCTTCTAAGTAATCGGCTAGGTCTTTCAGCTTAAGGTCTAGTCGCGGCTTGTGTACGAAACTGCTGGCGCTTACCGGTTCCAGAAAGGCGTCGTCGTCGTCTCCCTTCGCGGGAGTGTCGACGGGAGCTCGGGATAAGCAGTCTGTGTCAGAATGCTTGCGGCCAGACTTGTATACTACTGTCACATCCAATTCTTGAAGACGCAGGCTCCATCGGGAAAGGCCGCCAGAGGGGTCTTTCAAATTTGCCAGCCAGCAGACTGCGTGCTGATCTGTTACCACCTTGAATAGTAGGCCGTATAAGTACGGACGGAACTTTGAAGTTGCCCAGATTATCGCGAGGCTTTCTTTCTCGGTGGTCGAGTAATTCGCTTCGGCTTTCGACAGCGAATGACTGGCGTACGCTATAATTCTTCCTTGTCCTTCGATTGTCTGAACGAGGACTGCCCCTGGACCAATGCTGCTTGTGTCTGTATGTATGTCTGTCTCGGCGTTTTCGTCGAAGTGCCCGAGAACAGGAGGGGTCTGTAAGCGGCGCTGAAGTTCCTTGAAAGCTTCTGTTTACGGCGTTTCACATTTAAAAGACACATCAGCCTTTTGTAATTTACGTCAAGGGTGTGGCGATGCTCAAAAAGTTCCTGACAAATCGGCGGTAGTAAGCGCACAGTCCAAGGAATCTGCACCCGGCTTTCGTGTCGGAAGGTTGCGGAAACAAGGCAATCGCAGCAGTTTTCTGAGGGTCTGGGCGAACACCATCCTTACTTACGATATGGCCCAGGAATAACAAACAGCTCTTCGTAGGCGAAGTGGCAGTTTTCTGACTTTAATGTCACTCCTGATGACTTGATTGCATCCAGCACTGTCCGAAGCCTTTTCAGGTGGTCTTCAAAGTATGACGAGAAAACAACGATGTCATCCATGTTTACTAAACAAATCTGCCACATCAAACCAGCCAGAACAGTGTCCATTACTGGTTGGAACGTGGCTGGTGCGGAGCACAGGCCAAATGTCATTACATTGAGTTCCAAGAGGCTGTCTGGTGTTATGAATGGTCTTCTCGCTGTCTCTTTCGTCAACCTCAATTTGCCAGTACCCGTTCTTCAAGTCCATAGACGAGAAATACCTACTGTTGCAGAGACGGTCTAGAGTGTTGTCGATGCGAGGGAGCGGGTAGACATCCTACTTTGTGGCGTTGTCAACCGGCGATAATCAACGCAGAAAAGAAGTGTGCCGTCTTTCTTCACTAGGACGACTGGTGCCTCCCAGGGGCTGTTCGATGGCTGAATCACGTCTCCACGAAGCATTTCCTCAACTTGATCACGGATGGCTTGGCGTTCGCGTGGCGATAAACGGTTGGAGTTTTGACTTAGAGGTCGGGCGTGTTCGTCTGTGATAATGCAGTGTTTTGCCAATGGAGTCTGTCGCACCTTTGACGCGGAAGAAAACCACTCCCTGTAGCTTTCAACAAGATGCCCAATCCGGTCTTGCTTGTCTCGGGGTAGTGCTGTGTAGATGTCGAACGTGGGCTGCTTAGATAGGTTGGGCGTATCGTCTTCGGGTTGGCTGGGAAAGGCAAAGCCATCTCGGCTGTCCGCTAGCACGTCAAAGAAAGCGAGCGTCATGCCCTTGTTAAGATGCCGATATTCTCCGATGAAATTCGTCACCAGCACCTGAGCTTCTTCGCCTCGGATATGGGTGACACCACTTGCGATGTCAAGCCCTCTTCCCAAAAGTAACTGGCCGCTTCCTTTGACGACGCCTTCGGTGGTTTAAATATCTGCGTTGCCCACGCAGGCGAGAACGCTTGATCAGGGCAGCACGGTCAAGTCATTGGTGAGGATTTTTGTAGCGACGTGACGCGTTAATGTCGTCGTGGGAGGTAAGGCGTCCTTTGTCGAGAGCTTGAGTTTTGAGCGAAGGTCGATGATCACTCGATGCTCGTTCAGAAAATCCATGCCCAGAATCACGTCGCGAAAACACTGCTGTAGAACCACAATGCTCGTGGGATAAGTCCACCCATTTACGGTCGCTCTTGCGGTGCATCGACTCGACGGAGTAATGAGGTTACCCGCAGTGGTGCGAATCAGCGGGCCATCCGAAGCGGTCGTTACTTTCCTGAGCTGGGCGGCAAACGGTCCAATGTTGACTGAATAGTCAGCTCCGGCGCCTACTAGGGCAGTGATGTGCGACCGTCGATAGCAACTTCATGGTCGCTTGTTCGCTTCCTTGCATTACACGTGGGCCTTGGTGTCCGATCTCGGCTCCGTCATTTATTGAGGTCACGGCCGTGGTACACCATCGTCACTTCGCTGGGCGGCGGTGTCGGCTCGCACACTGGTCATGTTGTCGATGTTGTCGTCGTACGTAGCTAGGGTGTCAGTTTAGAGCCTGGGCGCGTGATCGTCGAGGTAGTTTTCATAGGGTGCATAAGGTGCGTCATGGTAAAAGCAGTGTCGTCGTCTATCGTCGTAGTCGAGGAAGGATCTTCGGTTTTTCGCCGTTGAGAAACCTCACCTCCAGAGGTTGCTGCCTTCAATTTCCCCTATAGGGGCTAGGGGACCTTCCTTGCACGTAACCGTGGCCTAGCGATGCAAATATGGTGTTGTACGGCTACGGGGAGCGTGACAGGCGTCTTGGCGACGCGTGCTCTCCCCTCCGGATGAAGTGATCGATTTCTTCTGGTCGCTCGCCAGGATGAGGTCGTGGGGCGTCGATAGCGCAACCGATTCGCCTCTACGGACAGTGACGGAGGATGTCTCCAGCCTCATCTCAATGAAAATAGTGCGGTCACTTGTTATACGTCCTCCACACGTTGCATTTTCGGGGGCTTGCAGGTCATTGGTAGGCTTGGTGGGCGGGGGTCAAGGGGCGGTTTTCGAGAACAGGCCGGTAGCGGCGAGGGCTTGGAAGGTCACGTCGGGGCGCAGGACGACGTAATGCTGCAGCATAGCTCATCGCTGCTGCTTCTTGGACTGAAATAGTCGGAGCCGTCGCTTGAGGAACGCCCAGTGCCTGCTGGACTTCTTCACGGGCGACATCCGCGAGCGTCGCCACTTGGGGTTGTTGGGATGGTGGCAGCAAACGGCGGAGTTCCTCTCGGACGATCTGTTGGATAAGGTCCGGAAGGCTAAATTCCTCGCAGATGCGCTCTTGTAGTGACTTGCGCAGTCCGGTTCGAGAGGTCGACCGTAGTCGCGCATCCGGGTGTCCATCGTTTTCTCGGTGGTGGACACTTCGCTTTAAAATTCCGCCACGGGTTGTGGCGGTTTCTGACAAGCCCTGCTAAAAGCTATTATTTAACGCCTCGCATCAAAAATTTCACTCTCTAACCTTCGGTCATGTTAGGGTCGGCACGGGGAAAGAGGTGCTTCACCTCCTCAACGTAAGCCAGGAAAGACTCATTTGGGAGTTGGTCTTGATTTAAGTACGGCCTGAGCTCGTTCCTTCCCGACGACACTGCAAAGACCGTCAAAAACTCCGTCTTTAATGCCTGCCGATCCTTCAAAGAGGTCTCATGATCTTCTAACCAGATTCGGGCAGATCCCTCAGGAACAAAATAGACTTGCTTTAGATTCGCTTCGACGTTCCAGGCGCTGAACACTGCCACGCGTTCGAAGAGGTCGAGACAGTTTTCCGCATCATCGTCCTGTCGACCTTGGACGCAGGAGGGGCTCACAGAATGGACGAAAACCAAGGGTGCTTTCTGCTCGACGGGTGCCATCTTCAGGGTACGTCAAGTCGGGTTTCAGAACCTCCACCAAATGTCACGTGCACTAAAGAAACTTTACTGGGCTCACTTTCGCCCTCAAAAGAACTAAGCGATTCGGCGGCGGCGATAACAGCAAACGTACTCGCTGGTCTTCGAACAAAGAGTGCCCGTTGCACCCTTCAACGCTCAGTTTAAAGGAGGAGAAGAAGCATGCATATAAAACCGCAAACGGTGAATGGCACAGCCTGAAACATTACAGAAACACACACAAGTGTCCTGAAGTTTCTAGACACATCTCAGCGCATCTTGCGTGACAAAGAAACTGATAAAGGTGCGTCTCGCGACGAGCATGAACAAAGAATACACAATTGGTCCGCGTGCCAGAATCAGTCATAAGGCCGCATTTCGGAGGCTATCGAAAAAAAGAACAAACAAATATTTGAATGGTTTGCGGCAATATAAATATACATAAACAAGATATCATCAATCACATGTTGGCATTATCATCGATTCCCACTACACTAGAAAATAAAAAGTACTAAATATGGCATCAGTTCATCGTGCTTTACTGTACAG